>NC_058130.1:373772115-373790353 GCF_016433145.1 Gracilinanus agilis
TGTCATTCTCTTCAATGAAATTGTTGATTGTTTCTATGATTTCTTCTTTGACAATTTGGTTTTGAAGAATCATATTGTTTAATTTCCAATTGGTTTTTGACTTGCCTGTCCAGGTGCCCTTACTGATTATTATTTTTATCGCATTATGATCTGAGAAGGTTACATTTATTATATCTGCTCTTTTGCATTTGTTTGCCATGGTTCTATGCCCTATTACATGGTCAATCTTTGTAAATGTACCATGTGCAGCTGAAAAGAAGGTGTATTCCTTTTTGTCCCTATTTATTTTTCTCCACATATCAATTAGATCTAATTTTTCTAGGACTTCATTCATCTCTCTTACCTCTTTCTTATTTATTTTTTGGTTTGATTTATCTAGATCTGAAAGAGGAATATTTAGATCTCCCACTATTATGGTTTTACTATCTATTTCCTTCTTGAGCTCTGCCAGTTTCTCCTTTAAGAATTTGGATGCTATACCACTTGGTGCATATATATTGAGCAGTGTTATTTCCTCATTGTTTATACTGCCTTTAATCAGGATGTAATGACCTTCCCTGTCTTTTTTAATCATACCTATTTTTACTTTGGCTTTGTCAGAGATCATGA
The DNA here is from genome assembly GCF_016433145.1 of Gracilinanus agilis. Classification (NCBI taxonomy): domain Eukaryota; kingdom Metazoa; phylum Chordata; class Mammalia; order Didelphimorphia; family Didelphidae; genus Gracilinanus; species Gracilinanus agilis. The sequence goes on from NC_058130.1 coordinate 373,772,725, forward strand.
TAGCCACTCCTGCCTTCTTTTTCTCATTTGATGCCCAAAAGATTTTGCTCATACCCTTAACCTTGAACTTGTGTGTGTCTACCCGCCTCATATGTGTTTCTTGTAGACAACCTATGGTAGGATTTTGGTTTCTGAACCACTCTGCTATTTGCTTCCGTTTTATGAGTGAGTTCATCCCGTTCACATTCCGAGTTACAATTGTTAGTTGTGTATTCACTGACATTTTTTGTATCCTCCCCTAGACCCACTCCTTCTTATTGCACTATTTTCTTTAACACCAGTGGTTTGCTTTCAGCCAGTATCCCTTATCCCCTCCCTTGATTGACTTCCCTTTCTGTCCCCTCCCTTGTTGTTCCCTTATTTTTGTTTTTTTTTTAAGACCGAATGAATACCCTCCCCCTTCTTCTTCCCTCCCTTTTTGGCCTCCCCACTCCCCTGCTCCCTTTGGTTTATCCCTTCTGACTTTCTCAGTAGGGTTAGATGGAGTTTTTTATCCAGATGGATAATAAAGCTACTCTTCCTTCTCCGGGTTGATTATACTGAGAGTAAGGTTTGATTATTACCTCTTAATGCTCTCTTCCTCTCCTTCTTATGGTAGTATTTATCCCCTCCCCTTCCCATGCCCTCTTTGTGTGTAATAGAATATCTTATTTTTCTTATTTACTCGGATTTTTCTTGGTGTCCCCTACTCTTCCTCCCCTCTTTCCCACCCCCCATGTCATCTTAGACCATTTAGTATCCTGTCCTCTCCCTATGAATTATTCTTCTGGTTGCTATAATAGTGAATATTATAATAGTGTATAGAGTTCACTACAGAGAATTATACATAGCATTTCTCCACCTAGTAATACAGATACTTAGATCTTATTTATGCCCTTAAAGAGTCAAGCTTAAAAGACTATGAGTTTTCTTTCTTTTCCCTCTGTTTCTTATTTACCTTTTCATCATCTTTCTCTTGATATCTGTGGTTGAGTGTCAAACTTTCCAATTAGTCCCGGTCTCTTTTGTGCAAAAACTTGGAATTCTTCAATTTTGTTGAATGCCCATACTTTCCCCTGAAAGTATATGGTTAGTTTCGCTGGGTAGTTGATCCGTGGTTGCAGGCCCAGCTCTCTTGCCTTTCTGAATATTGTATTCCAAGCCTTGCGTTCTTTTAGTGTTGAGGCTGCCAGATCCTGTGTGATCCTTATTGGTGCTCCTTGATATTGGAATTGTCTCTTTCTGGCTTCTTGTAAGATTTTTTCTTTGACTCAAAAGCTCTTCAATTTCGCTATTATATTTCTGGGTGTTGACTTTTCTGGGTCCAGTTTAGAGGGTGTTCTATGGATCCTTTCAATGTCTATATTGCCCTCTTGTTGTAGAACTTCAGGGCAATTTTGCTGAATAATTTCTTTGAGTATGGAGTCCATGTTTTTATTAATTTCTGCCTTTTCTGGAATACCAATGATTCTCAAGTTATCTCTTCTAGACCGATTTTCTTGGTCTGTCACTCTCTCCTTGAGATATTTCATGTTTCCTTCTATTTTATCAGTCTTTTGACTTTGTTTTATTTGTTCTTGTTGTCTTGAGAGATCATTGGTTTCTAAATGTTCGATTCTAGCCTTTAAGGATTGGTTTTCGGCTCTAATGTTTTGGTTTTCCTTTTCAATCTGGTCATTTTTCGTCTTCAGTTGTCTTGTCTCACTTTCCAATTGCGAAATTCTGCCTTTTAAACTGTTATTTTCTTGCCAGATTTCTTCCATCTTCCTTAGCATTTCATTTTTAAACTCTTCCATAGCTTGTGACCAGCTTTCATTTTTGGGGGGAGGTTTAGATTTTTGTTTTCCCTCCTCTGTTGTCTGGATTTTCTCTGTGTAGAAGTTGTCCAGTGTTCCAAAGTTTCTCTTGATGGTCTTTTTCTTCTGGATTTCCTTATTGCTGGCCATTGTTAGCCCCGCCCCTTTTCCACTTTGTCTTTGCACTCCGGGTCTGCCTGGGCCTTGCAAGCTTGGGGGGGGGGGTGCCTCCGGTCTCCTTGTCCTCGGGGTCAGGCCTCCTGGTAGTTCCCGGTCTGCCCCTCTGCCCGAGGTTCCTTCAGCAGTCTTTGGGGCTGCTTCCACAGCCACGCCCAGGTCTGCACGGGGTCCTCACTGGAGGTCCAAGCCTGGGCTGGAGATCGTTATCCAAGCCTAGGGCACTGCCTTTGCCTGCGCTGATGCTCTTAGGGCTTGCTTTCACCCCGGCAGAAGGTAGTGAAAGTCCGTGGGCTGGAGATCTTTATTCGCACCTGAGGCGATGCCTTCATTGCTTGGGAAAGGCCGAGTTTTAGGGGCCTTTGTCCCAGCCGGAGGTGGTGCCTTCACCCACGTGGGCGCTCAGGGAGAGTCCCAGCCACCTGGGGTCCCTCGTCTTGCAGCGCACAGGTACGGGCTCAGGGGCTGCCAGTGATTTTCTGGTTGCCCCAGTCCTGTTTACCCGCTTGTGCGGTGTGGGGGGTGGGGGAGGGGCTTCTTCCTCTCGTGTTTTAGTGTGAACTGTTTCACCCCTTTAAAGTGTGGAAATGCCCCGATTCTGCGTACCTTCAATGCTGCGCCCTGTTGTGGGGTTCCTTCGTTCCTCTGGACTCGTTTTTATTTCCCCTTGAGGGGTTCTGTGTGGTTTGGTCAGGAGAGATCGAGCAGCTGCTCCTTACTCTGCCGCCATCTTAACCGGAAGTCCTATTCATTTTATTTTTATTTAGATGTGTAATTATGTACTACCCTAGTGAAGTATAAGTTCCTTGAAGGCAGACTTTTTAAAAATTCAATCTTATTTTCAGTTCCAAATTCTCCCTCTTGTTGCAAGAACAAGAAATACAACATATATTATACATATGAAGTCATGCAAAATATATTTACACATTAGCTATGTTCAGAAAAAAAAGAAAAAGGAAAAATTATTCAATTTATACTCTTGAGTCCATCAGTTCTGTAAAGGTAGAAGGCATTTTTCTTTCTTTTTTTTCTTTTATAAAGATATTTTATTTTATCAATTAAATACAATAACAAGTTTCCACATAAGTTTTCCAAGTTATATGATTCAAATTGTCTCTTTCTCAACCATCCTTCCCCCTTCCCAGAGATGGAAAACAATTCAGTCTGAGTTATGTATGTATTATCATACAAAACATTTCCATATTGTTCATTTTTGTAAGGGAATGATTTATAAAACAAAAACCTCACAATAAAGACACAAATAAACTAAAGTGAAAAATCATATGCTTTGATCTGCATTCTGACTCCAATAGTTCTTTCCCTGGAGTAGATAGCATTCTTTGTCATAAGTCCCTCAGAATTGTCCTGGATCATTGTATTGCTGAGAATAGCAAAGTCTTTCACAGTTAATCATTCCACAAAATTGCTATTGCTGTATACAATGTTCTCCTAGTTCTTCTTATTTCACTCTGCATCAATTCACATAGATCTTTCAAGTTCTTTTTGAAATCATCCTGTTCATCATTTTTTACAGTGCAATAGTATTCCATCACCAGCATCTCCCATAATTTGTTCAACATTCTCCAATTGATGGCCCTCTCTTCAATTTCCAATTCTTTGCCATCACAAAAAGAGCAACCACAAATATTTTTGTACAAGTAGGTCCTTCCCTTACCCTTTTTTAAAAATCTCTTTGAGATATAGACTTGTTTTATAGCTCTTTGGGCATAATTCCAAATCACCTTCCAGAATGGTTGGATCAGTTCACAACTCCACCAGCAATGCATGTTTCCCAATTTTGCCACAACCCCTCCAACATTTACCACTTTCCTTGACTGTATTATTGGCCAGTCTGATAGGTGAAGTGGTACCTCAAAGTTGCTTTAATTTGCATTTCTCTAATCAACAGTGATTTAGACTTTTTCATATGAATTTTGATAGTTTTGATTTCTTTATCTAAAAACTGCTTATTCAGATCCTTTGACCACTGGTCAGTTGGGGGATAGCTTCTTATAAATTTGATTTAGTTCTCTAAATATCTGAGGAGACCTCTTGGATGGTATTTTTCATCAGGAGTCCCTTGAAATTGTTGTGGATCATTGTATTGATCAGAGTAACTAAGCCTTTCACAGTTTATTATCTTTATAAATATAGTTGTCACTATGCAAATAATTCTCCTGGTTCTGCTCACTTCACTTTGCAGCAGTTCATATAAGTCTTCCCAGGTTTTTCTGAAGTGGCTCCCTTCATCTTTTCTTATACTTCAATAGTATTCCATCACATTCATATACCACAACTTGTTCATCCATTCCCCAATTGATGAACATCCCCTCATTTCCTAATTCTTTGCCACCACAAAAAGAACTGCTAAAAATATTTTTGTATATAGGAATCCTTTTCCTTTTTCTTTGATCTCTTTAGGGTAGATCTAGTGGTCCTAAGAGTATGCACACTTTGATATCTTTTGGGGCACAGTTCCAAATTGTTCGCTAGGACGTTTGGAACAATATAGAGCTCCACCAAAAACACATTAGTATCCTTATTTTCCCACATTCCTTCTAGCATCCTTTTCTAAGACTAGTGTTTTAGCTAATCTAATGGGCATGAGGTGGTACTTCAGAGTTATTTTAATTGCATTTCTCTAATTAATAGTGATTTAAAGCATTTTATATGACTATTAATAGTTTTTGTTCCTCTGAAAACCTGCCTGTTCATATCCCTTGACTATTTATCAAATGGGGAAATGGCTCTTATTATTTGGCTCAGTTCCCTATATATTTGAAAAATGAGACCTTCATCAGAGAAATTTGCTGCAAAGACATTTTTCCCTAATGAAGGAAGAAAAATATATTTTAAAAATTTTTTTGCAGCTGACAGTTTCAGCCCTCATGAAATGCTTATTCAAATGAATGAAACTGAGTAAAACTCTAAGTTCCTAGATAATTCTGAGCTCTTTAAGACAGGAATATGCCAAACCTATTGAAACAAACTACATAATGATCTCTAACGGTTATGTGAGCTGAGCTTTAGAAAGGGAAAGTAAGGTGAAACATTTAATGAAAAATTATGAAAAAGTACTTGGGAGATAATGAACTCAACATAATAAATTACAACCCAGAAAAAGGGAGTATTAAGTCATGAGGCTAATAATTCACCAACCTAATATAAAGTGATTAAAAGAAAAAAGGCTACATAATACCTTTACAGGATAATCGATTTTAGAGCTAGAAGGATCTTTAGTAGCTGTCATATCTTATTCCCTTCTTTTACATATTAGGAATTGAGATATGAGGGTGATTTGACCAGTGCTATATAACCAATAAGGTTTTGAGGTGGGATTTGAATCAATATCTACCCGACTACAAGCCCAGGACCTTATGTACTATACTATACTGCTTCTAGTTAATAGGAAAAATACTTTACTTTGATAAAATAAAAGATAGATCTGTGGTTCCTGTGGTTTTGCTAGTATGGGAACTCAATAACATACTCTATATTTGGGGTTTGATTTGGTTTTTGTTATTATAGAGCCCCATCCAAGTTATATTCTGCTTCCATCTCCCACTTGCACTAGCAATTTCTGTCTCTTTCAGGGAGACAATTATCCCAAAGTACACTTTAAGTCCATATTCCTAAAACTATAACTCAGGAGCCCCTACCAGTAAATACACCTTAAATAGTCAATCCAATTGACACAATTAGCTCAAAACAAAGGCACTTACTGAAGTCACATAGTACAAAATTATTAAGGAAATATTTCCTTTATAAACTAGGGATGTACTCTTTCACAAACGCACACAGCATCAGTGGGAAAAATGGGAACACACATAAAGTACACAAGTAGAGAAGCACCCATTTGATAATCCATAGGACCAAGACAACTCATATCTAGCACTGCAGGTCCTTAATGTCTTTTCTCATCTCATAGCATCTTTGCATTGCTCCCACTAGGTATAAAATCTCTGTTGCTGAGCAGGTCACTAAATGATACTCCCTGATAATCAAATTTTTTTTTAAACCCTTACCTTCCATCTTGGAGTCAATACTGTGTATCGGCTTCAAGGCAGAAGAGTGGTAAGGGTAGGTAATGGGGGTCAAGTGACTTGCCCAGGGTCACACAGCTGGGAAGTATCTGAGGCCAGATTTGAACCTAGGACCTCCCGTTTCTAGGCCTGGCTCTCAATCCACTGAGCTACCCAGCTGCCCCCCACCCCATAATCAATTTTACTTGTCAGTGTGATACTCTGGGCCTGCTCTCTGCTGGATGTGGTACCTCTTACTGGGATGACAGGGGATAGAGAAGGAGAAAGAAATCTTCTGAAAGAGACAAATTGATTCCATCTCAACAGCGAGATTCTTCTTCCATAGCCAGCTCTATTCCTAATTGACAAAATTAATTTTTTACATTAATAGAAATTATTCCCTTAGGGAGAGTATGTCTCCAGAGTTGAAAGGTTGCTTCTTAAATGTCTTTTAAAGATGTAAGCTGATTCTTCCAATAGTTGGCCAACTCATATTTCCATCAAATTTGATTGAGGAACTTCTTGATAGTGCCTAAAGGAGCAATATATCCTTTATATACAAATTCTATTCAGAATCTGTAAGAGGCAAAATGTTAACACCTCACTGTCTCTGCTAACTGCCCCTTACATTCTACAATCTTATCAAGTTGAGGGTTAGTTGAACAGGGGACTCCCTTGATCCATTCCCATTATATTACCTTGGGAGGTACCAGTGTAGCAACTGAGCTATGCACCTATTTTCTCTCATTCTCAGTACATGATGTCCTTAATGATATTTTTTCATAGGATCATAGATCTAGAACTAGAACATAAAAGCCATCTAGTTGAAATCTCTCATTTTGTAGATGAGAAAACTGAGGCCTAGGGAGATTAACTGACTTGCCTAAGATCATACAGTTAATGTCAGTAGTATGATTTGAATCTAGGTTTTCTTTATTTTGGATTTTTTTCCATTGCACCACCTGCCTTAAATTCTTCTTAGAGCTTGGTGTGAGATCTAATTAAGCCAGATCCTACCCTACCTTGAGAATTTGTATGAAATTGAAGTGTGAAATAAAGTAGATCCACCTGTACATTATTGTGATCTATTTTAATTGGCAATGAGAAACATTTCTTTAGCTTACTTTTTGATCATTTTGGGGGGCAAGTCACCATTGGTAACATGCTTACAGATTATTTGGACATACCATGTAACTTTTCTTTGCCATTTGGGTTTCTTTTAGGTTTTTTTTTTTCAATATCATAGCAAAGCACAATTTTAGTATGGAAGAACTAGAAGAATATTAGTATCAGAGGAAGCATTCTGTGGAAGCAAATAGTTTGTGATCATTGAAAGCACTGAGCAATTTCAGAGATGGAATTCAACCGAATTTCCTCTTCCTACTTAGTTCTGGGCCTGTCTTCTTCAACTATCCATCTTCTTCAATGCTTGAATAAGTATATTAATGGACTATAAGGAATTACTCATCCAGTTTCATTTCAAAGGCTGGATAACATTTGTTTTATTTATCCAATCTAAATAATGGTAGCTATAGCATATCAGCTATATCCAGCATTGAGCTGGAACCCTTCAGGGAGGAGGAAAGTTGGAAGACCAAAACAGACCTGGCGAAGATCTGCTGAAAATGAAACAAAAACGGTCGGAATGACATGGGCCCAGCTGGGGGAAATTGCCCAGAACAGAGTCCGTTGGCGTGAGATGGTTGCGGCCCTATGCTCCTAAAGGAGTCAACAGGAATAATAATAATAATAATAATAATAATAATAATAATAATAATAATAATAGCATATCAGCTCCTAGGTCTTTCTTCCTCATTTCTCAAGGAGTTCAGTACGTGGCTTATCATTTTCCTATCTTCTCTAATTCCTGCTCTTATACTAGGGGACTTTAATATCCAAATAGATACTCTTTCAAACTTCCTAACCTTCTCTAGCCTCCTTAAATCTCATATATCCTCTACCTTCATTCCACCTTGGCCACTCATAGGGATATCCTCATATTAAATCCAGCATTACCCATTCATGTTCCACTTTTCTTATTTGAAACTGGCATTTTCCTTATCTTACATAATCTCCTATATCCAACTCCTCCTACCTTCAATTTGCCCCTTCTGAATTCTTTGTCCACATTGAGATCTCCAGCTCCTGTACCTTTTGGTGCTTTCTTAAGCCATTACCATCATCCTGTAATAATGGGAAAAATTAGATATTATATAGATATATATTTTAAGGTGTGGTCGCCAGGAATCAATAATTCAGATCGATTCCATAATTAAAATAGACTCAAGTCAGGATGGGTTTTATGGTAGTTTATTTACAATTAGAAAGGTAGAAGGTAGGGCAATAGAGAGAGTGTTAAAAGGCTAATTAAACTAGGCTACAAGCCACAAGGCCTTAGCAATCAGAGAGGCAAGAAACCTACTTGAGGTAGAGAGTCTGGAACCACCAAAGTAGGTCCAAGGAAGTCAGCCTAACTTACCCACATGACAATTCAGAGTGGAAGCTGCCTGAGGTCTCAACAAGTTACCAACATACTTGAAGAGATAGCATCTTTTGTCACTTCCTGGGGGTCCACCTCTAATTCAAGTGGACAAATGGCAGACTCTACACTGTTTTGGACTGCCCAAAGGGCAGTCCCTTGTTCTTGATTTGTGACTTATTGTCACGTGTGGGTAACTCATCTTCCCTCCCCACTAAGGGAGGTGGGGATGACATTATCTCTGGTGGCTAGAGTTTTAACTATGAATGAGCTTGAGCTAATTCCATTTACACAATCCCCATGCATTTTTCTCCCTCTCCAATCAACCTAATAGTTAGCCATTTAAACTACAATATCGTATTCTTTAATACTTTGCCCATCTCTTGCTAAACCCCAACCCCAAAGTATTCCCAATATCTGCCTCATTCTCTCAACATCTGCCTCTTCCTCCTGCTCACTAGTTAGGTAACACAGCTGGAGAAATTCTAACAACAATAATGACCAGTTACATTATATATTAATATCGCCTAAGTCCTTATTTAATTCTTCCCAAATTGATTCCCTATCTCACTATTCTCAGAAATTATTTTAAACTTTCTTCTCTCTCCTCAATCCTCTCCCATCTCATCCTATCATCACTACTACTACCACCCCCAAACTAGTCTTGACACATTGTTCCTTACTTTACTAAGAAATTGGAATTCACAGAATAAAAGCTTTTCTTCTCCCATTTTTTTCATCTCCATATCTTTTGATATAATATATTCTTTGTTTCTTTCACTTTTCTCCTTGCCAGGGCTAACATCTCATTCCTTCTCATTTTCTACAACAAATTCCATCCCAAGTCATTCTCTGTTTCTACCTCTAACTCTGTCTCTCTGCTTTTACCTATTTATTAACTCTTTTCCTATTGTTTTCAAATATGCCCAATCAAAATACATTTATTAAGTACCTAGAATATTCCAGCACTGAGTACATGCTGGAAATTCAAAGAAAAGTAAAAGATATATTCCTGTGCTCAAGAAGAATACAGTCTGATAGGGGAGACAACATATAAACAACTATGTACAAGCAAACTATGTACAGCATAAAAAGGAAATAACAGAAGGAAGGCACTACAGACATTGGGAAAAGCTTCTTGTAGAAGGTAAATTTTCATCTGGAACTTGAAGAAAGCCAGAGAAGATAAGAGGTGTAGATGAGGAAGCAGAGCATTCCAAGTCTGAGGGTAAGATCAATAGAACTTAGCAATAGATTCGATACGGGAAGTAAGAAAGAATGAAGAATCAAGGATGATACTTAGGTTGCAAGACTGGTAATTAGAAGGATGGTGGTATTTAAGCCTACTCTATCCTCAAAAAACTTCACTAGACCTTGCTATCCCCTCTATCATCTTATATCAGGGGTTGGCAACGTATGGCTCTCGAGCCATATCTGGCTCTTTTGAGGGCCAGATGTGGCTCTTTCTGCAGAAGCCATAAAGTCAATTTTTTTTCAGGCACTGTTACAGGAGTGCGCACTGTGAGCACTGTACGGCTCTCACGAAATTACATTTTAAAAAATGTGGCGTTTATGGCTCTCTTGGCCAAAAAGGTTGCCGACCCCTGCCTTATATCTTTCTTCCCTTTCTCTTTCAAACCCAGGAAAAGCTACCTACACTTGCTGCCTCCAGTTTCCTGCTTTTACTCACCTCACAAACCTTTGCAGTATAACTTCTGACCTTATCACTTGACTGAAACTGCTCTCCCCAAAGTTACCAGTGATCTCTTATTTGACATATGACAGCTCTTGTGTCAGCCCTCATCTTCCTCCACCTGTTTGCTACATTTGACATTGTTGACAACACTCTTCTCGTGGACATTCTTTCTTCTCTGGGCTTTCCTGACACTATTTTCTCATGGTTCTCCTTCAACCTCTCTGACCATAGTCCCAGGTTCTCTCCAGAACTTCAATTCTATATCATCAATTCCAAACTGGACATATCAAACTAAATGTACTGAAGATGTCTCCAACTCATTTACCTTTCCTCCCAACCCTTCCCCTCTTCCAAATTTTCCAAATTCTTTTGAAGGTGCCATCAACCTTCCAGGCTTTCTGATTTATAACAATGGCATTGTCTTTGAATCCTCCCTCTATCTCACTTCACATATTTGTGCAGTTGCCAAATCTTCCCATTTCTATCTCAACAGCATCTTTATGAGTCATTCCCCTCTCTCCACTCACCATAGTTTCCCTTAGTTCAGGCTCTCTTCACCTTTTACTAGACTATCACAGTAGCCTCCTAATTGGCTTCCTTGCCTCAAGTCTTTCACTACTCCAGTCTATCTTACACACTGTTTACAAAGTTATTTTCCCTAATCAAAGATCTGATCATGACTCCCTTTATTAGACTAATTTCAGTGTGTCTAAAGCTCTAACATAAACACCTTTGTTTATCTTTTAAAGCCCTTCACAAGCCAGCTACAAACTATAAGGCACCATGGAATGGGGAGTCTCTTTCTATACTTTGCAAGCCTGACAAGCTATCTTTCTCTTCCTTACAGAGGTACATCTCCCTTCCTCCTGTCTTTACACTGGTTGTCCCCCACACCTGAAATATATTCCCTCCCCTCTCGTACTTCATCTGGTTATTCCTTTTTTTTAAAATTTTAAACATTTATTAATATTCATTTTTAACATGGTTACATGATTCATGCTCCCACTTTCTCCTTCACCCCCCCCCCCGCACTCCCCCCACCCATGGCTGACACACATTTCCACTGGTTTTGTCATATGTCCTTGATCAAGACCTATTTCCAAATTGTTGGTAATTGCATTGGTGTGGTAGTTTCAAGTCTACATCCTCAATCATGTCCACCCCAACCCATGCGTTCAAGCAGCTGTTTTTCTTAAATGTTTCCTCTCCTGCAGTCCTTCCTCTGAATGTGGGTAGCGTCTTTACCATAAATCCCTCAGAATTGTCCTGGGTCGTTGTATTGCTGCTGGTACAGAGGTCCATTACATTCTATTTTACCATAGTATATCAGTCTCTGTGTACAATGTTTTTCTGGCTCTGCTCCTTTCACTCTGCATTAGTTTGGTTATTCCTTTTTTTAAGATGCATCTCAAGCACTGTCTTCTGCAGGATAATTTCCTGACCATGTAACTATTGGTGTTCTCTCTCTCAAATTACTTTGAATTTATTCACTTCATATTTGTGATAGATGGATAGATAGATAGAGAGATAGATAATGTACTAACCCTTGGAATAGGGTGGGCTGACCCCAAAATTTTCTTTCCAGTCTGGAAAGAAGAAACTAATAAGAGACCAGCCTTCTGATAAGTAGGGCAGAGATTTTCATGAGAGTTTGGGGACTCTGGAGAAAAAGAATGGAGAAGTGGTGCTTGTCTCATGGCAGTGGCACATAATGGGGCAGTAACTTGTGCCTTACATCTACAATTCTCTTTTGTAATGCAATTAGAGATGACCTCTAACTAAATAGACAGTCTGGGAGGTTCATGATTGTATGTGTTTTATTGTGGGCTCTATCTGAAAGGATCAAAGAGAAACAAGCTTGCCCTACCCTACCCTAGCCCTAGTCCACTGAGCTATATTATTTGTCCTCTCCTTATGTTGCAGGGTATTCCTTTGTGGCTTTGTGCAATGGGAGCTATGAGTGACAGTGGAATCTTTCCTATTGCAGGGATGGAAGTTCCATCTCTAGACAGTTGTTAGAGAGTTTTGCTGTCTAATAAGGGCATAAACACAAGCCATTTCATAGCTACTTTTCACTTTCAAGTGAACAGTTATTATGACTTCAGGCTGTTTTATAAATCTATCTCACAGACAGGCGTCAAGGTCACACTTACATATGCACTTGTCTCCCTCGTTTGAATATAAACTCCTTGGCTTATTAGGATTGATTCATTCTTTGTATTTGTATCACTGGCACCTAGCGGTGTTTGGATAGTAGATTTTCAAAAGATCTTTGCTGATTGATTAATCCACTTTGTTTTTTCTGCTTTGAAGAATATCTTTTGAATTACTGTTTCACTCCAAGGTTTGTGGATCATTGTAATTAAAACAATGTCATCTGGAAATTAGATATATTTGAAAAACCTTGTGATCAATAGGAAGCACTTTTGTTTAGATTAGGATCTTTCCAGACACTGGTAACAACGTTAATTTGAATTTGTTTCCTTGATTTATTTTTTGCTTGATGTTGATACTTAGATTAAAAATTAGATTCAATATAATATAAACTTTTTGAGATCAAGGACTAGTTTGTGTGTGTGCATGCATGTGTGTTTGTATTCCCAGAATCTAACACAATACTTTACATCTAGTAAACTCTGTATAAACAAAGTTGAATGAACAAATTCAATGTATGCAAGAGTAAAACGAGTTTCACTGTAACTATAGGTATTCAAGCAAAGCCTGGATAACCATTAGCTTTAAAAAAAAAAAAGTTGACTCGATAGTGGCATCTGTTTTGCAGTATTAAAATTAAACTAAAAATTTTAATGTATATGTGAGCGACTCTGGATTCAATGAGGCTTCTTTTGATCTTACTGAGTCCAATATACTTTTGAAATGGACAAACAGACCGAATGGGATCTTATAGTCTTTATACTTCTCAGTCTGTTGTGTTTAGATATAGTAGGAAATCATCTACTAAACTCTTCCAGTTCCTTAAAAAAAAAAAAAGTACCTAATTACTAATGTCTTCTTGGTTGCCTTTTTTCAAATAAAAGTATCATCTGTGATCTTTTCTATTTCTTTGAAACTGTTCTGGGATTTTGTCCTTAAGTGCTATGAAAATTCAATGACTTATAGCACAGAAATTCTTTTCTATGTATTGAGCAAGGTCTAGTCAATTGGCATCCTCATAAATACTATTACTACTTCCTCACATAGTATACAAGGTGCCATGGTGGTAGAGCTCAAGCGGCTCTTCTACCATTACTAATAAAAATAAACCACTATAAAAATTCTTGCAGATTCATTCCATTTCACATTTGCTGTTTTCCCAGTTTCACCTAAAAATTCTCTAGGGATTATTTGGTTTCACCAGATCTCACTCTAAGCTCTATGAAGTCTCTTATTCACCCCTGTCTTGTGAGATAATATTGCTCATAAACTTTTGACAACTTTTAGGGTTATAGATTTTAGAGCTAGAAGAAATATAGGAGATAATCTTGACCAATCTTCCTGAATATTAGGAATCACTTTCAATGACAAAAAACTTCATAGATTCCATATGATAGTTATTCTGTGATTGGTGCCTACTGATTAAGAAAATATATGATGATAAAAAGCTACTGTAAACTTGGTAGTTCTTTTTTTGTAAAGATATTTTAGGTTACCAATTACATGTAATAATTTTTCACCTAAATTTTCTGAAATTATATGATCCAAATTGTCTCCCTCTTTCCCTTTTCTACCCCTTCCCAGATCTGGTAAGCAATTTGATCTGAGTTATACATGTATTATCATGCAAAACACATTTCCATATTATTCATTTTTGTAAGAGAATTCATTAGTTCTTTTAAATGAATTTTTATCTTATTAATCACAATAATGTGTACATACATTTGAAAAATAGAAATACAAGTTGTAGAATTCATCATTCAGTTTATAGAATCAATATGACTGGGTTTGGTGCATGTGGAAATATATATTTTTTTATATTTGTTTTCTAATATTTTGAATTTCACATTTTCTCACTCTCTCTCTCTTTTCCCTTCCCTCCCCTTTCCTCTCCCTGAGATGATAAGCAATTTGCTATTAGTCATAAATGGCTGTCAAACAATACATATTTCCATATTTGTCATGTTGAGGAAGAAGACACACACACACACACACACACACACACACACACACACACACACCCATAAAGAAAATAAATTGAAGTCGATTTCAATTTGCATTCAGACTTCATCGGTTCTTTCTCTGGAGGTGGATAGCATTTTTCATCATAACCCTTTTGTGGTTGTCTTAATAACTGTATTGCTGAGAATAGTTAAGTCATTCACAGTTGTTCATCTTACATTATTGCTGTTACTTGATTCACAGACATCTTACAATAACCCTATGGACCTGTGACTAGGAATTTAACCCTCCTATTTTATAAGTGAGGTCATTAAAACTCAGAGAAGTTAAAGCGATTAACTCAGTATCCTATTAGTAATGAGTAGTAGAGCCAGTATTCATTGAATTTCTGAGCTGCAAAGGATGAACCTCCATGACAACATACTTATCAAGTGTATCCAGCTTTTGCTTAAAGACCTCCAGTGAGATGCCCCTCATTATTTTTCTTTTTTCTCTTGAGATTCTAGATGTTTTGTTCTCTAAATGAATTTTGACATTTTGAATAATTCTATAAAGTCCTGCCTTGGTAGTTTCGTTGGTATAGTACCAAACTGATAAATTTAGACAGTATAGCCATTTTTATTATATAGGAACATATAAACCACAAGCAATGAATATCCCTTCAATTATGTCATTTCCTTAAGTGTTTAAAATTGTTTTTCTTTATCTTGATTTCCCTTTCTATTTTCTCCTGGATTTTGTTATTGCTATATAGAAATGTCAATATAATTTTAGAACAATGCCAAATAATAATGGGAAGAGAAGCTATTCTTCTGTTTTTCTTAGAAGGCTGCTAATGCCTTCCCACTTCTAGGTTTTGTTTTGTTTTTAAAATTTACAGTGGCAAGTAGGAGTGTTGCTGGAAAGTAGTTTATATAAGTCTTTCCCACAAGTGAGTATGATTAAATGGCCTGAAAAAACTTGAAAGGCAGGATTCTAACCACCTTTCATTACTCAGCTAAACAGTGTTGATGTTTGCCCTTAAAACACAGGGCCTACCAACAAAGGTAGTAATGAAGATTTAAGCAACAGAGCAACAAGGATAATAAAAATCATGCCTCAGTTTTCTAGTCTCACATCTGCTCAGCATCTTAGTGCTTGGCAATCACAAGATCGTATGTGCAAATGAGGTGACACAGATGGTATAGAAAATGGGTATTTATTTCATTGAAAGGTTTAGTTCTAGAATTATAAACACCGTTCTCCAGAAAACAGTAATCTGGACTTCTATGGCACTGCCCTTTAATTCAATTCAAAATAGTGTTGTCTAATTGGTGTTGGAGGCGAGTCGGTGGGGCCGAAGGTAAAGGAAGAGAGTCTGACATCCTGCTGGTCCAACTAGATTATGAATAGTTTCTATTTCTTTTCTAAAAGAGGTTGAAGCCCTTCCGGCCGGACAGGATTTAGAATAGTTTGTTTCTTTTCTAGAAGAGGCTGAGGTCCTTCTGGTTCTGAAGTATTTAGAAGTTTCTGCTTCCTAGTAGAAGCTGGCATCCTGCTGGTGAGGCAGGATTCAGAATAGTTCCCATTTCTCTTCTAGAAGAGCCTGAGGCCAGCAGGATTTTTAAATTTCAGTTTCTCTTCTAGGCGAGCAGGGTTCAGAATAGCGCCTATTTCTTTTCTAGAAGAGGTTGAGGTTCTTCTGCCCGGCAGGGTCAGATTAATTTTTTTCTCCTAGAGGCTGCGATCCCTTCTTTCCTCTGGGTGTAGTGGAAAGAGCACCTGCTTTGGGGTCTGGGGTTGGGATCTGCCCTGGTGTGACCTTGGAGAAGTCGCCTCCTAGAACAGGCTTCCTCTTCTATAACTTGAGGTGTTTGCATGAGATACTTCCTAAGGTCTCTTCAGGCTTAAGATTTATAATTCTCTCTTCTCCTTCATGTAAGAACTAAGTATGCACTGTGTTATCTTTGTTACACTGAACTTATTGCTTTTATTTTTAAACTGACAAGATGAGAAGAGTGGGAAGTAAAGGAATGAGCCCCTCGGTCCTTCTTTCCCAGCCCGCACGGCCGCCCATCT
This sequence comes from Gracilinanus agilis, assembly GCF_016433145.1. NCBI lineage: Eukaryota > Metazoa > Chordata > Mammalia > Didelphimorphia > Didelphidae > Gracilinanus > Gracilinanus agilis. The sequence continues at coordinate 373,789,048 of NC_058130.1, forward strand.
GCATGCCAGCATGCACGGTGCGCGCGGGCGGGGGCGGGGGCGGGAGCGGGAGCGAGAGCGAGGCTGGGCGCACTGACAGGGTTGAGTGCCCGCCTGCCGGGTGTAGAGCGCGCACCCGGGCGACCCCTGCGGCGGCGGCAGCGGCAACACGGACTGATCAGGTCTCCCCTCCCCCCACCCCTCCCTTTTTCTCTCTCCCTTCACAACCGTGGTCTTGACCCGGGTCTGTGAGGAGAACGAGGCTCTGCTGCGCGGCGTCCGTCAAGGTGGGCTCAGCTCTGCGGGAGCCGCGGTCAGGGCGGGGTGAGGCGACGCCTTTTCTCCTCAGCCCTCACCCCTACCACTACGAATTCGAGCCGCCGTCCCGAGAGAGCCCCTGCCCGGGTTCCCCCAGGGAGGCCCCAAAGCTCTCCACCTCAGGCCAAGGACCCGGAGGAGCGGCCTCGGCCTCGGCCAGCTGGTGGTGGGAGGGGAGTGGGGACGCGGCCTGGGCCGGGCCGGAGGCGGTGCCTCAGGCAGTGGGGACGGGGTCGAGAGAGGGGCGGGTCTGACGGGCGTCCCGAGTGGGAAAGACTTTCCGCGGAGGAGGGGGAACCCGGGGCGGCGCAGAGCCTCGCGGGGGCGCTCCCGGGCCTCCGGGGCAGCTGGGGCCGCGTGTCCCTTTCCCCCTCCCCCCAGGCGCGGGGGCGGGTGGGGCCTCGAGTAGCAGCCTGGGTCGCCGTGGGGTGGAGTTGGAGAGGGAGAGGAAGGCTGGTGGGTGCGGGGCCGGACGGCAGTCGCTGCCTTAGAGTTCACTGTCTGGGCGGGCCGGGCCCTCTCCCCGCCCCCTGCCCTTCCCTTTCTCCCGCCCTCCATGAGGCCCGAGTGGGGCGGGGCGGAGCCACGCGGGGGGCGGGCCGAGGCGAGAGCGCAGCTCCGCAGCCCCGGCTCCCTCCGCCTTCCCTCGTCCCTCCCTCCTCCCTCCCGGAGCGGCGGCGGCGGTAGCGGCAGCAGTAGCAGCAGGAGGAGGAGGAGCATGTCGGACGGTTTTGACCGGGCCCCAGGTGCTGGTCGGGGCCAGGGCCGGGGCCGGGGCCGCGGAGGGGGCGGGCCCGAGGGCGTCAGTTTCCGCGGCGGAGGCGGTGGCAGTGGCGGCAGTGGCGGCGGCAGCGGCAGCGGAGGCGGCGGTAGCGGCGGCAACAGCAGCAGCGGGGCCGCGGAGCCTGGTGAGCGGCCGCGGCCGCAGCAGCCCCCGCCCCCCGAGCCGCTGCGGCCGCCCAAGACGTCCCCTCCGCCCGGGGCCCTGCCCGAGCTCCCGGCCGCCCCC
>NC_058130.1:373800004-373911598 GCF_016433145.1 Gracilinanus agilis
CCGAGCGCTGCCACGGTGAGGGAAGGAGTAAAAGCAGCCCTCCCCCCCAGTTTGGAAGAAACTCCAGTATTGCGCTCCCCCCCCCCCTTTTAAGCTCACTCCTCCCCGCCCCCGCCCAATGTCCTCAACATTCCCTTTGGGAAGGGGGACTATACCTTGCTGCTAAAGCTAGTTAGACACAGGCAGCTTCTCTTCGGGGTTTTACCTTCCTCTTTAGAAATGGCCATACTTTTTGTCGTTCTTTTATAACTTTTAAAAAGAAAGGCTCCCTCCGAGGGCTTTTCTGTTGTAAGCAATATCACAAAGGAATTTAAAGAGTTAACATTTTTCTCTGTTCTTTCTTAGAACATCCGAAGCCTACGAGAGCTCCACCTAGTTCGCAGGATAAAATCTCCCCGCGTACTTCAGCAATGGCTAAACCCCAGGTGGTTGTAGCACCTGTGTTAATGTCTAAGTTGTCTGTGAATGCCCCAGAATTTTATCCGTCGGGTTACACCTCTAATTATTCAGTAAGTACCGGTATTTCTGTTATTATTAGCTTTGTGATCGTTATTAACTTTCCATATAGGTTTTCAGTATTTTTTATGCATGTGAAGGATATTTTGTTATACCTACTGGAGCTTACCTATAAAGGAATTAATAAATGTCTTAACATATTTATGATATATAAAATATTTCAGAGTTGAGTTTATAGGGGAGGGTAAATGCATTCCTCTTTAAGAGGTTTTCTAGGTGACTTTAATTGTAACATACTTCAGAAGAAATTGAAGTTTGGGGGACAATTTTAGAAAATAGAGACGAAAGTGGAAATTCAGTATGTTATTAGGTCTCTTGATAATTGTGTCAAAAAGCAAAAATTATGCGGCCAGTGTTTTGGCTAGTTTGATAATCTTACAATTGACAATTTGACTAACTAAAATTAAGGATAGTGTTTTAGAAACAATAAGTATCCTCAAGTTGATGCATTTTAGGTTAAGTACCAATATGTTCAAGTATAATCTCTTTTGACAAGAAATGAAAGACATGTTTTTAAAATGAATACGTGGAAAAAAATGCTAAACTTGAATTTTATCTTTCCATTTGGGTTCATTTTTTTGAATCAATATTACAAAAATACAGAAGCATCTAAGATTTAATAAAGCAGGCAAAGGCACCATGGTACTAGAAACAGTGAATTTTCAGCCTCTTAGGGGAGCGATGAGACTAATATGTAATTAATGAAAACTGCAATTTTAATTAAAGATAAATTAGAAGATGATTAAGTTCATGGGTTAAAAAATGGTGGATCCCAACTCCTGGTCATTTATTTCACTAGTAGCTATGTGACCTTGAATAAGTCCTTCCACAAAATACTGTAAAATATAATAGCTATCCCAAAGCATTGTGAGGAAAGAAGTTTGCAAACCTTGAAAGTTCTATATAAAGTATAAACTCTGATTATGTTCATTCTTAGATTATGAAAATGAGAGAACTTAGCTTAGTGATTTCAGAAAAATTTTAAATATGTTCCAGGCACCTTGAGAAAAGATAAGGTGGGAAAAGAAGAAAATAAGTATGAGGAGACAAAAAGAACACAAGATGATTGATCCTAGAGGATTTGAAAATGGAAGGGAGTCTCTGTATAAATGTAATACAGATAAAAGTAGCTAGAAATTATTTGGGCACAAAATACAAAAGGAAGCTGACTAAAGATTATAAGAGAATTTTAGGTTATAGTAGCAATCCTGATTTGGGGGTAAATGGGTTGATTTCTCTTCTAAAAGGTGGTCTTAATATTCATTTTACATTCACAAATTAAACAGAAGAGGAACAGCAACAGAGGCATAAAATGATCTATGTTGTATATTTATATTACTAATATTTCTCAATTACATTTAATCTGGCTCAGGTTTTTGAGTTTTGTACACAATTGCTTAGACAGTTCTAAGTTTGCAAGTTGCAGAAAAAATGCTGACCTGCATTGGTAGAGGGAATTTATCTCTAATAGATTCCAACTGACCCTGTACCCTAACATGCTTGGTACATAGCACAGATGACTCTAAAAGCATGGAATGCTACCCTGGTTTGCCAGGGTATCACAAGCTCTGAGGTATATAAACTTTTTACTATTGTATAATTGAATTTTAGGTTATAAACTACATTAGTCTCATTACTCAATTACATTTGAATTAAATCCATGGAATTAATAATGTTAGAACTGCAGGGGAGTTTTAGAATCATCTAGTCTACCCATCTCATTTTACAGATAAAGAAACCAAATCCATGGAATCCAAGATATCTGCTCTGAGAAAAGGCTTCTTCTATAATCTGATTTTTTGGGGTCATTCTTTTTACTTGCTAATTCACTCTCTTGTTTCCACCTGGGTTCTTATTGGTTTCTAGAAAAAAAAAAATTCTCTGTTGTTCTGCAACCATGTCAAAGCCTCAACTTCAAGTAGTAGTGTCCTTTAGCTATTTAAATGACTTAATCTACCTTATTTTGATTACCAAAATTCTTGGAACTAGCACTTTTTTTTTTTGTGCCTAGCATGTAATCCCAAGGACCTGAGTGCTCTTGGGAGTTTTCCAAACTTTCAACTAGTTGTGCGGGGAACCTCATGTTACCCATACCCTGCACCTTTCCTCCTTTCAAACCAGAAGTCTTTTACATTGATGATACCCCCCCCCCCCATACCCCCAACAACCTTTTTGGAGAGTCACTATTGTTGTCTTTTTTTTAATCAATGACGACAATACTATACATATGAATTGGGAATTGTATTTTTGTTACATCTAATCATTTGTTAGGTTGTAGATTTAATTGTTTCTTTTTTGAAAGTTTTTTAATTTATGAAATATATTTGGAATTCAGATGCTGAATTGATTACCCGTAAGTTTTATTTCTTTTTATTGAAATAAGACTTGATGAGGACAGGAATGGAGTGCTGCTAAATTATGCAAAGAATATCTTGTAATAGATAATTATTTATTTTCGTAAAAGGTTACCTAAATATGTCTTAAGGACTTTTTGCTTTTAAAAAAATTTTCAAGTATTTAAAAAAATTAATTTGTTCCTCCTACTTTTACCCTCCATTGGGGAATGTTTTTTGTAATTCCTAATTACATTTCTTCATATTCAACAAAACACAGTCCCACATTACTATATCTGGAAATTTGTGTCTCTGCATTTTTGTTTCATTCCTTTTTCAGACATGAATGATTTGTTTCGTGTTCTTTCTTTTGAGTTCATAGTTTGTTAATTCATTGATCAAAGTTCTAAAGTCTTTGAAAAGTTTTTCTCTGTGATGTTGTTATTATTATGTAAATTTTTTCCCAGTTATTTTCACTTAGTCTGGCATCATTTTATAAAGATCTTTGCATTTTTCTCTGAAATTGTCCTTTTCATAATTTCTCATGGCATAATAAAATTCCATTGTATTAATATATCACTTTGTTCATCCATTCCTCCGACAAGAGGATAACTGCTTAGTTTCCAATTTTTTGGCTCCCATAAAAAGAGCACATATAAATATTTTTTATACGTAGAACCTTTTCCTCTAATTTCCATGGGGCATAGGTCTAGTAGTGGTATAGCTGGGTTAGAGAGTACGCACAGTTTGAAAGATTTCTGGGCCTAGTTCCAAATTGTATTTCGGGATGGCTAGACCATTTTACAGCCCTAGTACACTTGTTTTCCTACATGTCCTTGAACATTTGTCATCTTTTCTGGTGTGTGTGTGTGTGTGTGTGTGTGTGAGTGATAGGAGTAAGATGGAACATCGAAGTTTCTTTTTATTTGTATTTCTCTAATTATTTTACATCATTTTTATGTGCTTTTTTGATAGCTTGGTTTTTTTAAAAAGCTGCCTATTTATATCCTGTCACCACTTATCTATTCAAAAAGTGACTCTTAATCTTATAAACTTGAATCACATCTTTAAAAATGAGACCTTTACCAGAGAAACATGTTGCAAAGGTTTATTTTCCTTCTAATTTTTACAACATTGGGTTTGTGCAAAAACTTTTAATTTTATTTATCTTATGTGGTATGTGTCATTTGTTCATGAACTCTCTTTGCTTATCCATATATCTAAAAAGGTAATTTCCTTGCTTCTTTAACATGTTTAATGTGATACTATTGTTAAGTCAAGTATCCTCTTAGAGCTTCTCTCGGAAATATGATTTGAAATATTGGTCTAAAGCTAAATTCTACCAGATTGCTATCCAATGTACCCCAAGTATGTGGTTATATAGTGAGTCCTAGACTATTTGAGAAAATGTTCAAAATTATAGTCTTGAAAGTAGATTTAACAAAATTAACTTTAGTGTTGTACCTATTATATGTTTTTGGTTCCTTAAAAGATCTTAATTTTTAGATCCATCTTTCATAGCATATGATTTCTTCTGAATATATCATCTTTCATAAGTTATTCTTAAATGCAACTTTTCTCTTCCTCAAACTGCTGATTTTTGCATTCACCTTGAGCTGAATTAAGAAATATTAACTTGGTAGTTCATTGTTAGCTTTTTTTTTTGACCCTTACCTTCCATCTTAGAATCAATACTCTTTATTGGTTCCAAGGCAGAAGAGTGGTCAGGGGTAGATAGTGGGGGTTAAGTGATTTGCCTAGGGACACACAGTGAGAAAGTGTCTGAGACCAGATTTGAACGTAGGACATCCCATCTGTAGGCCTGGCTCTCAGTCCACTGAGCCAGCTAGCTGCCACCACATTGTTAGCTTTTAGAGAGCTTTCCTAAAGTTATATAAAATAATTTCTTAGATTCTTATAGTTGGCATCTTGGTGGCAAAATTAAAGAGCCAGTGTGGAAGCCAGGAAGACTTAGGTTTAGGTTCTGCCTCTATTGATACTGGCTGTGAGACCTTAATCAAGTCAGCTTCCAAGAAGCAGAGAAAGCTATGACTTGTATTGGCAGAGTAATTACCTGAGATTTCTCTATGTGGATTTGATTATGTGTGTGTGTGTGTGTGTGTGTGTGGTTATCTTGTAGGATTCTTCCTATGAAGATGGATGTGATGGCTATCCTACTCTTACAGAATATGTACAAGAGTTTCTGAACCACCTTACAGAACAACCAGGAAGTTTTGAAACTGAAATTGATCAATTTGCAGAGACTCTTAATGGCTGGGTAACTACTGATGATGCTTTACAAGACCTTGTAGAACTTATCTACCAACAGGTATGTTCTATATTTTGGTTTTATATCATTTGATCCTTTTAAGTATAGCTTCCTTGGAGCCCAGAGGAAACAGGTGCTGGCAAGGCTGAATGAATATGGAGTTGTATTAAATTGCATTGAATAGAGGACTCTTCCTACCTCCTTCCTCGTTTTGCCAATAGGATTTAGAAATAAATAGTAATATCACTTTACTTTTTTCCTTCTTTGGCTTAGATTATTCAGCAATATTGATATGGGAGCAAAAGAACATGCAGGAACAATAAGTTTGGGAAAAAAACAGTTTAAATATGGCATAATCTCTGATCCCATGAATCTTATAACCATTACCTTTCTATCCTCAAGTCAGTGATAGAATTGAGTAAAATCTTAAATATTATTTAAATCCTACAAAATAGTTTTTAATATAAAACTGTTTTCTTAAATATGCTTCCATGATGAAATGTTTTAAGAAATTTCAATTTATTTACTTGAACTAAATATGTAAGTTATAAAAAAAAATTCATTGGACAATATAATATAGTAGAATGGTGCTGAATTCGAATTGAGAGAATTCAAAATACTGGCTTTCTAGTATAGTTACTATGTGATGTTTGGCATGTCAGTTAAGCTGTCCAAGCTTTCATTTCCTCATTTGTAAAAAAAAGGGGAGGGGATTAGAATTGTTGAATTCTATGATCTTTTCTAGATCTAAATCTTTGATATTTTGTGTGCGTTTAATGTTCTTTTTAGCCCAAAGTTTGTTAGGCTGTTAGATGGTATAGCAGATAGGTCATTGGACTTGGAGAATTGAGTTTTGTGTTACCCTATTCAAGTCACTTAGTTGCTGTCTGCCTCAATTTTCCTATCATAAAATTGGGATAATAATAGTGCCTATCTCACATGGTTATTGTGAGAATAAAATAAAATATATAACACAATTATATATAGTATAAATTGCTTTGTAAATCTTACAGTGCTATGTAAATGCTAGCTATTATTACCATGAAACTTCTGTGTTTTTGAAGTTACATGCTTTTGCCCCAAATGGTTATAATATGAACAGAAAACTTGTATTTTTCTTTGTGTGTCCAAATATTGGCATAGTTCTTTTGCATCAGTGGAAATATTTGATGATTATTGGAGATAGTTAGCTCAGTTTGGACTAATAGGAACAGGATTTTGGATATGATTGTTGTATAGGATAGTTGGCTTTAGAGAGAGTTTGACAGGCACAGAGTTCACTCTTAACTAGCCCGGAATCTTGTAAATGGATGCATTTAGTCACAGGACTTGGGTGAAAGAGAATGGAAGCTTCATTGCATTCCATCATGACTATTGAAAAAACAATTCAGGGTTCAGAGCCTAATGATAGTGAAGTGATCTTTGTATGTGAAAAACACAACTTTAGAAGAAGATGGTATTTCTAATTAGAGCCCTAATCCACATTGTTCTGTCTCCATTTTTTGCTGCATTATCCATTCTTGATGATAAAAACTCCCAGGCGTGCCTTTCTAAGCTTATTAATCAAAGACAGTGAGACAAGTTAGAGGAAAAAAAAATCTGCTCTCATCACCTTTTTTTTTTTTAGTTGTCAAAGTTTTAAGTTTCTACTTTAGAAGTTTCTACTTTAGTGAAAAATGAGCCTTTTACAAATGTTTTCTGTGTTAACCTGTAAGTATTTTTAGGGACTCATGTCAAAATCAAGTCTACTCCTAGCTTCATTTCATAGAGATGGCATATAACAATAAAATTAACATCCTCAGATTATGAAAGACATTTTGGATTATTTTATCTCTCATTTTCCTTTTCTTACTTAATTTTATTAAATTTATTAAATTTCATTTTTTAATTATCAGTATTTATTTTTCTTCTGTAATACCCAAAGGGAAAAACCCTAAGAAACAAAATCTCCATATTAATCATGTCCAAAAATGTGTGTCCAATTTTTCTTATTAGTCCATCACTTCTCTGTAAAGAGCTGGGTATGACTACTTCTAACAATATACAAGGAAAATAAAAGGAGTGAAATTTTAAGTTATTCAGTTCTGCCCATTTTTAGCATCTCTGATAGATGTGATGGGGAGATATGCCTTGTAAATATTTTGGATTATTTGTGAGTTTTAGTTCTTGTCTACCTATCAAGACTGATCTAGAGTGTGGCAGAACAAGAGCAGACCTAGAATCATAGTATCTAACAATATTGTAATTCCTTAAGGAAAATGGAAACCTCTATTCAACTAGTATTTCTGGATTCTATGATATATTAGGAGCATTACATAAAAAATAAACAAGGCATGATATCTGCCCTAAAAGAATTTGTCATCTTCTAGGGAATATTAGACCAGCATAAAAATAACTTGAATCCAAATGAAAAATGACTTTAAAACTATGAAAAGAGATAAAAAGTGCTGTATTAAGTCACATAAAACTATTACTTGGAAAAACCATTCCCTTCTCAGTTTTTAAATTTACAATTGGGCCTTATATACTAGTTATTATAGATGAAATAACAATAAAATCACAGTGAAATTAAAAAAGAGAATTTGATCTCTGTCTCTCTCTCTTCCCCTCTCTCCCCCAATATATAATAAATATATGTAGAATAGTCCTTCATTTAGACTCACCATATTGATATAGGACCTAGTTTGGAGAGCCAGTTGACTTTAGCCCTACTATAGTTCACTGCTTCCTCATCTCAGTCTGTCCAATAGCCTTAGAATCTACAGGTGTGTACCTCCCTCCTTCCCAATAATATTTTTTGCAGGCATTTTTCTAATGCTACATTAAGTTTTAAATATGAAAAATTATAATGAAATAGAGAAATAATATATGATTGGATAAATAGGCTAAGAAGAAAATAAAGCATGTTTATACTTATCTAGTTTTAGAACTAAGAGAAACTATGATAAGAATTTTTGGATCCATTTTTCTGGTACACATTTGGAATTATGTGTAGTGTGCCTCAGAAAGATTTACCTAGAGAATTTTCAACTCTTCTCATTCTTTAATCTCTAAAAGTGTAGAAAGGAGGAGGAACACCAAGTAAATGAGAATTTAGGTCTGCTTCACCTATTCTTCATATAGCTAGGTAATGTACTGGATAGAGTGCTATATTGGAGTCAGGGAATCCTGAGATCAAATCCTGATTCAGACATTTAAAACCTGTGTGATTCTGGGCAAATCACTTAAGCTCTACGTCTCAGTTTTCTCATCTGCAAAATTGGGGTGGTAATAGCACCTACTCCCTAGGATTTTTTCGACAATCAAATGAAATAAGAGGTATAAAGTGCTTTGAAAACCTTTAAAGCACTATATATAAATGCTAGCTTTTAGCCTTTATGAGATTGTATGGCTGCAGTTTTTCAGATCCTAGGGTTAGTGTTCTTTTTACCTTGAGCTAGAGCCATGAATATTTTCAAAATTTAAACTTAAATTTTATGCAGAAAAGGCATTTAAATTTTGTAAGAACATTCTATTGTAAAATATGTAGACACTTGCTAAGAGAAGCTTCTGAGGATGGCAGTTGGCTGTGGTGTAGCTTGTGAAAATTGCACATTACTAGTAACAGAATAAATAAGTAACCTCTAGTAATAATTTAAACTTACGGAATGTTTTAGTTTCTTTATGAAGGTAAGAGGTACTTGTGAGTTAGTTGTTGCAGGTAGTAGTATCCCCATTTTAGGGATGCAGAAATTAGAGATAGTAGATGACTTGCCTACAGTCATATAATGTCAAAGTTAGCACTAAAAACTCCAGGTCTCTCATGTCAAATGCAGTGTTCTTTTCCTGAAGAATGCTCTCCTTTTAACACCTAGTAATACTTCTGAGAGGGAGAACATTTTTTCACAAAATGTTAAAGATAAATGAACCTAAATAAGTAAGGAATCGGGAATTTTTCATAACATTGAAGGGGAGTGGAAGGGATATGTAGGAAGGGAAATATGGTATAGGATAAAAAGTTTCAGATTTATATTCAAGATGTGAGTTAAAATCTCAGCTTTCCTACTTATTAAGTCTAGCAGTCTGGTTTTTTTTGTTTGTTTGTTTGTTTTTGTTTTTTGCTTTTGAGATTTGGTTTCCTTATCTAGCTCAGGCCATTTTTTTCATATGCAAAATGAGGGAATTAGACTAGAAAAGGAGTTCTTAGATTTATTTTTTTTTTTTTTTGGTCATGGTTCCTCTTTTGGAAGTCTGGTGAATCCTATGCACCACCTTCTCAAAATGTTTTTAAATGAATAAAGTAAAATACTTAGAATTACAGAGAAATTCAATTATGTTGAAATAGTTTTTCTTTTTCTGAAATTTAATTTTTATTAATAGCTTTTTGGTTTTTTAAAAATATATCCTCCAATTTGTTAGCCAGCAGCCTACCTTTGTAACTAAAGAGTGCAAAGTAACTACAAATCAGTACTCTGAAAATGTACACAATACTCTAAACCCACAACTTTCCCCTCTGCATATAAAGGACATCTCTACTTCAAATCCAAATGTTACCCAATATAGCTACTAATATAAAATGAAAGGTGTTTGTTGTTTTTTTTTTAAACCCTTAGCTTCTGTCTTAGAATTAATACTATGTATTGATTCCAAGGCAGAAGAGCAGTAAGGGCTAGGCAATGGGGGTCAAGTGACTTGCCCAGGGTCACGCAGCTAGGAAGTGTCTGAGGCCAGATTTGAACCTAGGATCTTCCGTCTCTAGGCCTGGCTCTCGATCCACTGAACCACCCAGCTACCCCTGAAATTTATTTTTTTTTTTGAGTTCACAGATCATAGGTTATAAGTCCTTAGTGATAGGATGATTTCTAAGGTCCCTTCCTACACTAAGATTCTGTCATGCTAAGTTATAAAGGCAAACTTTGCTAATCCATAAAAAATTCATTGAGGGCTTAGTATGTTGCTAGGTTTTTTGAATGACTTATGATTTGTTGAGAACTGTGAGAGAAAAACTAAAGAACACCAATGCTAATAGAATTACCAGCTACAAAGCAATACATTGAACCCATGTCAGTCTATAAAGTTTAGATAGCTGTCTACAAGCTAATGGACCAGTTCTTTGATGTAGTCAAGTGAAGAGAGAAAGTAATCATTGCTGACCCTGTGTAGAAAGTGGCACCTCTGGAGATGCAGCATTGTGTCATCTATTAAAGACATTGAAGATAAATGTTGTTATCAAAGTCTTGGGCATCATCAAATAGTTCAATTTTAGAAATTGATTGAAATTTTATCAGTGGAATTGATGCATTCTAAGGGTCATAAGATCTTGCCATCTAACTTGTAGCTGAAATCTTCTATATTTTTTATATTCCCCATTAGAACAGGAGAATCCTGTCTTACTTTTTTTTTTTTATGTAATCCTAGCACTTAGAACAGCAGTTTAAAAAAAATTAATTAACTAGAATATTTTTCCATGGTTCATGATTCATGTTCTTTCCCTCCCCCTTCCGAAACTGACAAGCAATTCCACTGGGTTATACATGTATCATTGTTCAAAACCTATGTCCATATTATTTATATTGGCAATAGAGTAATCTATTAAAGTCAAAACCCTAATTATATCCCCATCAAACCATGTGATCAATCATATGTTTTTCTTCTGCGTTTCTACTCCCACAGTTCTTTCTCTGGATAAAATGGTAGTTTGTTTGTTTTTTGCAAGTAATAGTGCTTAATAAAACTTTCACTCGTGGATTTTATTTAATGAACAACATTGAAATATTAATGAGAAAGGTACTACATTGTTACTTTTTGTTTTATTTTTCCTTTAAAAATTTGCTCTTTTTAAGTATTACTATATGAATTGGGATACCTGGTGTGTTAAGGTAAACTGTTGTAAACAAAATATCTACAAAGAGAAAAGAAGGTTCTTGAGTAATTGGCACATAGTTTTGTTGACATTGTGGTCTCTAATACTAGATATTAGTATGAGAAGTACAAATAGTATCTCTAATTTATGGTGTGAACATTATAAAGCCATTCTGCCAACTAGAGAAACTGTGTGTGTAGCCAAAAATAGAATTGCCAATGAGTTCCCTATAGCTTTTCAAAACTACATCTAGAGGTTCTCTTCAATGTGGTTGCCAGAATCATGATAGTTGTTAACCTCAGTGCTGATGTGGTAATGAGAGAATAAATAAATGAAAAGGCATTTTATTAAGTACTTACTATAATTGAGAGAAACAAGATGACATTGCTCAACTTTCTTTGATAACAAGAAGAACTTGGAACTTACTAACAGCAGTAGTAAAATGGCTTGCACAAGTAATATTAAATAGAGTAATGTCTGAATCCAGTAGATAGATGACAAACTTCTTTTCTAAAGGTTTAGTTAGTCCTAAATCTTGTTTTTCTTAATTTTATTTCAATTCCCATCTTACCCATCAACAAGAAACAGTAATTCTTATCACCTAACCATTTTTATATATTTCTACATGACCTTTTGATTTGGAAACAAAATTCCAAAGGATCAAAATAGATAATTGGTTTAAATGCTATCAAAATAAAACCTATAGGAAGCCATGTTCTACTTTATTTCCTTTTATGAGTTTTATATGAAAATATTTATTACATGAAAGCACTGGTATAACCTACAGAAGACTACTGCTTGTCTGGGTAAAAGAAGGATGGGAGAAAATCTGAATCCTAAAGTATTAGAAAACAATTGTCAAAAAATATTTCTACATATAACTGAAAAATATAAAAAAAAGACAAATGATGTAGCTACCAAAAAAACCCAAAAAACCCTGTGAAGAGGACAATTTGTCTTTTATAAAAGTAACATAAAATGCCTTCATGATATTGGCATCAGGAATATGATTAACTTTTTTATACATTTAATCATGTTATATCGAGATTTTATTGTCCAGTTTTTATTTATTTGGAAATTCAGAAGGAATAGGAGCAAGCACAATTATAATTTCTCCCTTTATATAATTTCTTGTATATATACTTCAGGAACCTTACTGTTGGGTAATTGAATCCCAAGCTTGGGCATAGATCTAAAAAAAAAAATCTACATAAATGGAACATCAAGGTGCTATTAAAATTTTTTTTTTGCCTTCTGTTTCAAGAGCACCCAAGTGATTAAAAACAACGAGGAAAGACTTAAAGAGAAAGTATTTGCTTGTTTTGAGATAAACCCATAAGGATTAGAAAAGTAGGAATTATTTCCCTCTTTCTGTTAGGCCAAAGATAACTGAGATAGAGATTTAGAATGTATACTCTTTATTGTTCATTAAAACCAAGGAATGTATTCCAAGCAAAACGAGGAGTTGACTGTTCTAACATGCTTTTACTGATATGAGCCTTCAGAACTTGGAGTAAATAAGTTTTCCTTAAGGTGAAAATAACCAATCTATTTATATAAAATCTGACCCACACAATTAAACACATTTTAAACATATTTTAAAACTTTGCTTAAGTATGTATATATGTATATATATGTACATATATGTTACACATATGTATGAACTTGTGAAAAATACTTATTTTAAAATAGATAAGGAAATTTGAGATATTAAGTAGTTAAGGAACTGAAATTTAGTAATAAAAATCAGGATTCACATCCCAGGTCATTATATTAGCCTATGTAATGTTACCATCTAGAAAATATAACTTTCAACAATACATTATTTTTTTCTTCAAACATGATAAAATTTTATCATATTAATTATGTAAGTGGGGAAAATTATGTAAGGACCTTTAATAAGTGTCAAGTGGGTGGAGCATTTATGAGCTTTGAAATTTTAAGTGGAGGTTTATGTTGTAAAGTCTTTATAATTTAAGCATACCCACTGGTTTTTATATATAAATTATTGTAGATTATGATGTCCTGACCAGTATAACTATGGTTTTATTATACTTTCCTTGAGCACTTCCGCCTCTTAGAACTTCCCAACTTAAGCAATGCCTGATCCTCCATCATTATCAAGAATTACAGGCTTGTGCCATCACACTTATCTAAAAGATAGGTCATTTCTGACCTCTGACGCTCTAATTGGCTTAAATTTATTGGATTTTGAGTAGAGAATATTTATACTTTTTTGTCTCTGTACATATTCAAGTTAAATAATCTATGGACAGTTATCATTAGCATGTAAAAGTCATTTAGGCAAATTTTTAAATCAGGTTAAAGGTTTTCTTCTTGAATTGGCTGCCTTAATTGAGCATTGGAGAATGCCATTTTCTAATTCTAAACAGTAACAGTTGGAGATTTGTCTGCTTGGTAATATAGTCATTTAGGTTGCAAAACAAATTTCTTGAGCATGTTTATTCACGAATCATTTTGTTGCCATTGTTTAAGGATTTTAGGGAAATATTAATCTATACATTTTGCTTAGTTCATGTAAAATTATTGTATTTCCATTTTTTTATTAAAAGGCCACAACTGTACCACACTTCTCTTACATGGGAGCACGGCTATGTAATTATTTGTCTCATCATCTAACCATTAATCCACAAAGTGGAAATTTCCGACAGTTACTACTTAAAAGGTTTGTATTATCATATAATTTCATATTAAGGGAAAATGTATAAAGTTCATAAAGTCCCCATGTCACCTTCATTTTCATCTCATTCTTTTAAATTACAAGCATTTAAATAAGCCTTGGGATTTCATCTTTTTTGTTTCCTACCACTATGTATGTATTGTAATAATGTTCACTTGTGATCCTTTATCCTTACTCTCTGAATACATCCATCTTTGTTTCACTTTCTAGAGGATATGTAAGGACAGTGTGACAAAACCAGTTAACCTAGACTATACATACACAGTGTTGGGAATTAGTGATCTCTACAGGCTTCGTACCTTTTCTTTAAAAAAAATTTTTTTTGTTAAAATGGCATTTTTTTTATCAATTTTTTTCCCAAAAGTTCATTAATGCAAGAATGTAGTTTAACACTAACATGCTTAAAATTACTGGCAGCACATTACAAATTAATTTCTATCGAATTTGACAGTACTGCCCAGTGTATTGAAGTCTGTAGGCATAAGGAAAGAGAGGTATGTATGTCACAAGTTTGAGAAAATATGTATAGCAAGAATCTCCTGACAAAGGAATAAAAACATAAGGTTTTCAATTTGAATTTTTGTTTTGAATTTTTGCCTTCCAGATGTTAATAAATTAAAATTCCTTGACTTTTAAAACAATACAATTCTTTTTTGTTCACAAGTAAAACTAAAACATATGTAAGTAGGAACTTTTTAAATGAGATTGAACTTTTTTATTTATGCACATAAGACTTCCCTCTGCTGAAGTCCTACTCTGATGTCTCACTGTGTGGAGAAGGCTGAACTTTTAGAGATTATTCTAGAAAAGCACAAGCTCTGACAAATCCCAAAAGGTTTTGAGTACATATCTAGCAATGAATAGTATGTAAAGTTAGTGTTTGTCATTTGGGGAATCAAACTAAAATCAAACAGGCTTGGCCCCAGGTTGATTGAAGAACTAAATTTTAGAGGCATAACTCTGGAAGGATTTCCTACTAAATTATAGAGAGGTTACAATTTATCCTGGAGGAAGTACTTACAAAGATAAAATCAAGGGTCTTTGCAGGATTGAAGAAAGTGTATAGGATGGGGAAGAATCAGGCTAGATTCAAACTAGACCAATATATTTGATCTGTGCGTCTTTTTTTTTTTTAATTAGGAATTCTTGCTTTAATATTTTAAAATGTTGTAGCACCCCTTTTTTATAATAAGGAAACTGAGGCAAAGAAACACTTCTACTTCTCTCCAAAATCCAAGTTAATACAGCACCTCAGACCATGCCAAGTATCTTCTTGAATCTCCTTAAATAATGAATGTAAACATTTTAATGATTCTTGTCATAATACTTGAACGGCCATGACAACCTTTTTTTTCCTATTGAGGAAACTGAGGCAAGAGAAGTTGAATGAACTGCCCAGGGTCACATAGGGAGAATACCATAGACCTGAGATCCAAACTGCTTGGCCTACTGAGCCTTGTTTCTTTTCAAAATAGTTATTGTCCCTAAAGAGCTCATTTCTGCAGGGCAATTCTTTATTTTCCCTTCTTTTTCTGAATCTCTGTTGACAGGGATGCTTATGACCTTCTGAGTAGTTTCATGCTTTTGCTTTCCTGCATTAAACTTTAATATTTTTTTATTCTTATCATGAAACAAAAACAAATTTAAAAGGAGTAAAAAATCTTTTGATTTGATTTTTAATACAGAGGAAAAGCTAATGCTAGTATAGTAATTGCTAAAATGCTGTTTCAATCTGCATCTGACTTGGAGCCAACATCAGAGGACAAGTTGAAACAGCGGTAAAATCTGTGCGTCTTTTAAGGTTTTTTTTTCCTTTTAAATTTTAATAAACTTTGAGGTTGCTAAGTTGATGAGGAAGGTGAAAGTTGGGAAAAGTGCTCTGAAAGGCAAGTTAATTACCAGGTGAGTCTTCCAGGGTCCATCATGCCTTGAGAAAGACAACTAATTCCTTTCCTCAGCAACAGATTGATTTGGAGGACTTTTTTCCTACTTGAACTAATTTTGGGGGAAAGAAGATATTTTAAGTTTTAAATGTGCTGAGTTTGAAGTTCCCATAGAATTTCTTCTCTGGTCTCTCTTTCTCCAATCTCTTCTCTATTCCACTTTCTGAATAGTTGCCAAATTGTTATTCCTGAAACATAGTTTTGTTTATGCTACTTCAACCTCCACTGGTTATAGTATAAAATATAAGGCCTTAGCCTTTCTTTCACATTCTGATTCCCATGTATATTTACTGCCTCTTCATTCCCAACAAACTGGCCTATTAGCTGTTGTTCTTACTTGGCATTAGATTTTCTGCTACTATGCTTTCCCACAACTCGTTCTCTGTGCTTAAAATGTTCTCCCTCTTCACCTTTTTGTCGAGTCCCTTTCTTTATAGCATAACTCACGTACCTCCTATATGACATTTTCCCTGTGTTTCCTCCTTCTTCCTCTCCCAATAGAACTTAAGCAGCTTGAGTACAAGGACTGTTTGTGTGTGTGTGTGTGTGTGTATATAGAGACACACATTTTGTTTCTAAAGTCATTTTCTCATTTCTTTTGTAATTGATATTGTGAGAATATAAAACTAAGGTTACTTTAAGAAAGCATTTTAAAATCCTGAGAAGTTTTTTTTCTGTGTTAAGATGTCGAACTGAGTATGAAAACAAAGATCAAGCTGCAAAAGGGGATGAAGCTACTAGAAAACGATTCCATTCCTTTGTACTCTTCTTGGGGGAACTTTACCTTAATCTGGAGGTAAGAAAGCATAGTACTCCTTGTTATCATTCTATCTTGGAAACTTTAAAATTATTGAATAATTTTTTATGCCATTTTGTTATTTTTCAAAAATTATTTGTCAATCAGTTTTTTCAAGAGGAGTTTGGAACAACAGTTATTTCTACAGTATTTTTAAAGATTAAACATAACTGTAAAAGTAATTGTCTGTTGATTATGATTTTTTTTTAAACCCTTAACTTCTGTGTATTGGCTCATAGGTGGAAGAGTGGTAAGGGTAGGCAATGGGGGTCAAGTGACTCGCCCAGGGTCACACAGCTGGGAAGTGGCTGAGGCCGGGTTTGAACCTAGGACCTCCTGTCTCTAGGCCGGACTCTCAATCCACTGAGCTACCCAGCTGCCCCCTGTTGATTATGATTATTAAGTAAACCAGATCATTGTGTTTCAACTGGTGCAGTCTGAGACAGGCAATTCTTTATGTTACTGTTACCTTAGAAGTAAATAGTTCATTGATTAAAATTGCAAATAGTTGGGAAATATTCGGGAATATGTACTCTTTGAAAGTATTCTTTTACAAAGAAATATCTTAATATTTTGTCATGGCATATAGCAACAAAAATTGAATTAAAAATAATTTGCATTAGATTTACTGTTTTTCTTGTACCATATTTTTGAATCTATTGTATCAGAACAATCCCATCTATATTGAATTGGGCAATTTCTGCCATTAACAGATATTAAATGCTCTGCCTGTCATTACAAGCTCTTCATAATCAAACTTCTATTTCCTCATATTTCATTAAATAAATGATGAAATTATTTTAGTTGTAGGTTCCTCAGGGACTTGAAGCAATATATTTAACTTTCCTGGTCCTCAGTTATTTTCTCATCTATAAAATGAAGGGAATGGGCTAGATAATCTCAGAGACCTCATCTAGCTTCTAGTTCTAAATGGTACTATTTGTTGACATGGAATTTGTTGTCTCTTATTTTATTACTTCACATAGAGCTTGAATTCAACATGATAAACATAATAGGCCAATTAAATGGTTCCCTTAAATCCCTCTTCTCATTATAGATAGAGAATGAAATATGAAGTAAATTATGCATAGTAGTTGAATCCTGGAATATGAAAGTTTGTGTTTCTGGAGTACTTTATACATTTCGAAGTGTATTCATTTTAATTTGTTTTTCTTTCCTATTATTGATTTTCTTTTTTCATTATTCAGTTAATATGGCTATTGTATGCATATCTTTTAAAGGAGTGTGATATTTTACCTTGTGCTCTTTTGAGTGTTGTTTTAAAATTAGTGAGATAGTTCATAAATTTTTACTTATCTCATAGCCTTGCCTTCATAGACCATCCCTTTTTTCTTCCCTCTTATTACCCTTTCTTCCAGTCCCCAAATCTTATCCAGCCCTTTAAGATTAAGTTCCAGTCCTCCTTCTCTGGTTTCCCTAAACTACCCTTAGACCATAGTCTAACTTTTGTTTAATGGCTATTACTAATGTGGCTGGCTCCACAATCAGATACCACTACTTTAATAACATAATGAGCATTTACATTTGAATGGACAGTTTACAGGATGCATTATTATTAAAACTTATAGCTCTGTCATCATAATTCTCTTTAATAAAAGTCCACAAATATTTGTCCTATTACTTAGCATTATTTGAAGCTTTTAGAATTACCTGGAATAACAAACATTATTCAAGTCTTCTAATTTTGTAAGCAGTTTTTTCCATTAGTAAAATACACACACACACATATTTAAAATATTTGTATGTCAAAGTATACATTTCTGAAACATTAATGCAGTAGTTTGCTCTTTCCTACTTTTATTTTCTTTTTTTCATCCTGGAAAAACTCAAAAATTACTTAGAAAAGCAATTTTTCCTAAGTAACAGTTCTTATTTTGCTCGGCTTTATGCTATTAAAATTACAGTATTTTGTTCCCCGACATGTTGAATTTAACTCTGATTTTAGTTGATAAACTAAACAAAATTATATTTTTAAGGACCACACCATAAATTGTTTAAGCATATACTTGTATAGAGGTAAGCTTGGAGGAAAATTAGAAGTTTAGAACATTGCCCTTGAATTCATGGATAAAAAAGAATCTGTCAGGAGAATTATATATCAACAGAGTTAGCTTTAAACATGATACTACCTAAGTACAACAATAAGAGTTACAAAACAAAGTATTAGGTAAAGTCTTCAGGTAGGGTCTTTATTGGCCAAGGAAATCAGAAAAGAACTCCTGGAGAACAGAACAAAACTTTAATGCTAAATTGAAATTTAAAGAATGGGTATGAGTTCAGTAGGAAATCATCAAGAGAGAGGGTATTTCAAGCATAAGGAGAATGGTGAGCAAAGACTTTAGTGGAGTTATGTGTTCGGGAAACAGAAAATAATTGTTTGGAGCAAAGGGGGAGGAGGCAGGATTATGGAGGGCCCTGAGTGCCAGAAAGAAGGGGTTGAATTTTATTGTTTAGTTAATGGAAAGCCATTGAAACCTTTTGAGCAGAACAACGACATGATCGGGTATACAAAATTGTTCTGGCATCAGCTTTTTTTTTTAATTTAATTTAATTTTTTTTTAGATTTTAAACATTTATTAATATTCATTTTTAACATGGTTACATGATTCTTGCTCCTACTTTCCCCTTCACCCCCCGCATTCCCCCCACCCATGGCCAACACACATTTCCACTGGTTTTATCATGTGTCCTTGATCAAGACCTATTTCCAAATTGTTGGTAGTTGCATTGGTGTGGTAGTTTCAAGTCCACATTCTCAATCATGTCCACCCCAACCCATGCGTTCAAGCAGCTGTTTTTCTTATATGTTTCCTCTCCTGCAGTTCTTCTAAATTTAATTTAATTTTTAAATTTTTTTCATGGTTACATGATTCTTATTGCCTCCCCTCCCTTCTCTCTTCCCCCTCCCAGAGCTGACAAGCATTTCCACTGGGTTATATGTGTATTATCACTCAAAACCTATTTCCATATTATTCGTTTTTGTAATAGAATAGTCTTTTAAAACCAAAACCCCAAATCATATACCCATATAAACAAGTGATAAATCATATGTTTTCTTTTGGATTTCTACTGGCATCAGTTTTAAAGGCAGATTGGAGCGGAGTGTGGTGTTAAAATTGGGAAGAATCTATTGCAGTAGTTGGTATGAGTAGTTATAAATACCTTATAAAAAGTCTACATTAAAATGGCAAGAGTGGAATAGAAAGATACAGTCATAAATTACTGAGCTGGAATGAACAGTATTTGAAAAGCAGGATATGAGAAACATGAGGGAGACAGAATGTCAAAGATATTGAAAGTCTGGTTTTGTTATGCTTGGGTATGCAATATTCATAGATAAGTACTAATACAAATTACTTTGTATAGTTATAATACTTTAAGGTTTTGCAGAGCTCTTTACATACGTAGATCTCATTTGATCCTGACAACCCCATGAGAGTAGGTACTATTGTCATCCTTGTTTTAAGGAAACTGAGGCAGAGAGGTGAAGTGACTTACTGGGGTCATTCAGCACATTGGTGTCTGAAGCAAGATTTTAACTCAGATTTCCTTGGCTCCTGGTCTTAAACACTATCCTTGATAACCACATAGGCAACACAAGGGTGAGAGAAGGTAATTTAAAGAGAAGAACCTAACAACTGAGAGTAGCAAAACCAACCCAAGCTGAATAGGACAGACTTGGAGATGAGAAGTACTTATATTACAGAAAGGTGAGAGAGGTGGAATTTATGTCTTGAGTATTGTGGGTTTTGTATTAAGATTGGACCTAAAACCAAGAGATATTAATACCTATATGCAAAGATTTTGGGTAGATTAAATAAATTCATTGTTGAATTAGAGATTCTACTGAAAGTTATTCTGGTTTCAAGAAATAGTATTTAAAAATATTTTAATAAGCATTTTTTAATTAAACATTTCATTAATGTAGGGAGCTCTGAGTGAGGAAACCTTAATCTACCTATACAGACTTGCACCTTCTCAGAAAGTTGTAGAAAATTGTTTGGGGATAATACTGAGAGGTTAAGTGACTTACCCATTCGTTATATGACAGAGGCATTGTACTTGGGTCTGCCACAATTATTCAACCATTAGTCATTTATTAAGTTTACTGTATGCTAGGCACTAGAAATACAAAAAATTATGCCAGTTCTGTCCACTATCTATTCAACCTCTCATTAAGGTTACTTTAATACTCCTGTGTGTACATATGTCCATATATGGTTTGGGTGAGTGGATAGGTCAGAGTAATTTTGGCCAGCTTTTAATTGCTTGTAGTATCTCTGGGTATTTAGATTTTTCTCTTGTCTTGCCAGTATTTTAGTATTTGCTTATCTTTCATCATGTAAAAGAAAGGGAAATAATAATAATTAACATGTTCCATACAGTGCCTAACAGTTTGCATTTGATTTTCAAAACAACCCTATAAAGTAATGCAGAGGTACAAAAAGGTTGTGTCTTACCTGGCATATTGTCACATATACTAAGTGGTTCTGACTCCAAATTCACTGTTTTTTTCCACTATACTCCACCTATTTGGGTGGGAAAGTATTAAATTAAGCTCAATTATCATTTTTGTTCCCTTGCAACTTTCATAAAAAATTTGTTGGAAGAGATGGTTTGATACATGAAAATGACTTTTCTGTGGATTTAGTTTTCCTTTATTTTTTGTCTATTGCCTTTGTTTGAAGGTAGCCAACCTAATTGATTTTCTTTAATATCTCTATTTAGTTAGAGACTTAATAGTTACTTTGAAGTTACCTTTCTACTTGTGCATATGGCTAATTACAATACCATAGCCATTTGAGTTTGTGACTTGCAATGCAACGGGGGAGGGGGGGAGATTGTCATGGGGGGGTCATCTTTTTTTAAAAAAATTTGTAAGATGATTTAAAAATCAAACAAGATGCTCTAATCAAGCAGAAAAAAATTTGGAGGATTAGTAATCACTTAGGAGCCTTAGCTATCAAGAACAAATGCAAGACTACAAAAATCAATGAAGAAATATTTTTTGAATAGCTACAATCTATGTAAAAAAAACTTGTACATTAAAGCCTTTACTCATAGAAAAGTATCTTAAGCCCATCTGGAACTGCTAAGAACAGTTCTAAAATGCTTGCTGATGTGTTTTCCCCACTCAAAGCTGGTTATGAGATAAGAGTTGTGGCAAGGGGATGGATGCAGATTCACTGACAGCAAATAGTAGTAGTTAATTTTCCTTTAAGGTAAGAGATTATAAAAAACCACGGGAGAGAAGACCCCCAGAATTAAAAAAAAGCATAGCCCATACAAATTTTAATATCCATCTCCCACCCCCCACCCTGGGGAATCAGTTAAAAGGAACTTTGACCTTTAAAGAGGTTACTGGTTACAGAATATTTCTTTGATGTCAGATAAATGTAATATTACTTAGAGTCTCAAATAGATCTTTAATCTCATTAATGTGGATGCTCTTCCAAGGATACAAAAAACTACCTATCCATGTCTGCTCATTCTTTTGTTGAAGTCCTTTTAAGTTTGCCACAGGGAATCTTCACTTTTTTCTGGTATCATGAGGATAACATTGGAGTAATTAAAACTGTTATCTACCTTCTATTCAATGTTTTCTCCAAGCGACAAGCTCATTGATTTTTTTTCTAGCATTGATTTCCCTGATGATATCCTTTGCTGTGATTTTTCTTCAATTTTTTATTTTTAAATATAAATTTATTTTTATTGATCTTTTGTTTTTACATTAATAGAATTTCAGTATCCCTCTTCTAGCCCCTCCCAGAGAGCTCTCCCCTAGCAAATTGTGTGTGTGTGTGTGTGTGTGTGTGTGTGTGTGTGTAGGACTGGGCATTTGGGGTTAAGTGATTTGCCCAGGATCACCCAGCTAGTAGATGTGAGGCCAGATTTTAACCCAGAACCTCCCATCTCTAAACTTGGCTCCCTATCCACCGAACTGCTTAGCTGCCTCCTCCCCAGCAAATAATATTTTAAAGGGGAAAAAAGGCAAGAGAAAAAATCAGCAAAGTGAATCAATTTTTTAAACTCTGAAAATATATGCAATTCTTCATACTCATGAGGCTCCCATCTATGCAAAGGATAGAGTAGAGGTATCTTCTTTCACATTGCTCATGGGGCAGCTAAGTAGTCCAGTGAATAGTGCTGGGCCCAGAGTCATGAAGACATGAGTTCAAATTCTGCCCTAGACAATAACTTAATGTAATGTAATGTAAGTAACTTAATCTTTGTTTTATCTTAGTTCCTCAACTGTAAAATAGGGATATTACTTACTTCCCAAGTTGTTTTGTGTGAGGATCAAATGAGATATTATCTGTAAAGGGTTTAACATAGTACCTGACACATAGTAGGGGCATTGTATAAGTACTAGATGTTTTTTCTCCTTCCCTTCCTTCCCCTGCTGTCATCATTTTGTACTTTTCCAGGTTGAACCATTCCTTGTGACAGAAACAATTTTTAAAGAAATCTGTTATAGAAACTTTGCCTAACAATGAATATATTATTGTATCCTGTTAGTCCTCCCACTTTCCTGTCATGAAGGAAGGAGATGTGATTCATTATCTCTTTTCTGGTACTTCATTGATTCTTTCCTCCTTCCACCCCTCTTAGAGTTTTTAACTCTATTTTAGTGATCTTTCCCCCCCCCTTCCTGCTGTCATAGTCTTTGTACATATTTATTCTCTTTTGCTTCTATTCACTTTATTCTGCATTAGTTCATACAAATCTAACCAATGTTTCTCTGAATTCTGTTTCTTAACAAATGCATATGAAGTGTGATTATATACTAGTCACACACTAGGTATCTAATGAAAATTAATCTTGTTATTCATTAGCCACATCATGTTTTAAAAATATGCCAAGCCACTATATTTACTTGTCTTGATGCAGATTTACACTTGGAATATAGTGGCTTACACCACTTAATATTACAGTACATCAGGTATGCTTGGAGAATACGTGGTCTAATGAAGTGGTTGCTGAAAAGCCAGTGCAAGGAGCAACTTGTAAACTATGCCCACTTTGTTATTTGAAGCAGTGTAAATGAATACTGGTTGAAACCCTTATGTCTTGAATTCTTTTCATAGTTCATGCATTCATCAGCTTTCTTTTCTTAAGTTTTTAAGTTTACTTTTCATGTTGATATTCTGCAAACATTTGTTTTAAAACATAAGATTACTTCAGCTCTCTAGATGTTTCCTTCTATATACAATTCTTTTTAAGGCCCTTTCTAGGACTAATGTCCATAAATCAAGGTAGGAATAAAAAACAAAAGATTTGTACCACTAAATTTACATATAATGAAGTACTTTTAAAGCACTCTAAAATCTGGCTTTCACCTTCTCCATCTTCTTTCACTTAATTATTCACAAGCTATTTCAGTCTAGTCATTCTTTTAACTGATATTCCATCTCCCAACTCTAAATTCATACAAGCTGTTTCCCATACCTAAAATGCAGTCCCTTCTAATCAGTATTTCTTAGGATCCTTGTCATCCTTCAAGGCTCAATCCCTTATCCCCACATTTGTATTTCCCTCCCCTCAATTTTTGTTGCAGTATACGTTTTTCCCCCTACATGTTGTACCTGCCAATAGAATGTAAACTCCCTTAGGTCAGGGACTATTTGATTTGAATCATTGTGTGCCAGGCACACAGTAAATACAAGTTTGTTGGATTTATTTGTAATTTTAATCTGTAATGCCTACTTCTCAAGATTTATCAAACGATGGGATCACTCTACATCTCTTGATTTATATGTAGACAAATTACATCTTGATAGGCATCACAATAGCTAGATATAATATTAGATGAAATTTAGTAAGGATAAATATAAAGGCTTGCACTTGGATACAAAAAGATCAAATTTACCAGGATAAGATGGTGAAGGCATCATATAGATAGCTGGAACCTTTTTTTAAAATTTCAGTTCTAAAAAACATCTTGGTGTTTTACTTTACTAAAAGCTTAATCCAAGTTATTAGGATAGTGTGGTAGTCAACAAAGCTAATGTTTTTGGTTTGCATTAGGAGAATCTGAGAAGTTTCCAAGAACTTCCCCCAGAAATCCCTCTGTAGTTTGCCTTCATCAGTCCTTATCTGGAGTATTACATTCATTCCTGGTTGCTGTTGTTTAAGAAGGGCATTGATAAAATCAAGGATATCCAGAGGAGGGCAACCAGTTGTGTAGAAGTCTAGAGTCCATAGCATGAGAATTAAGTTACATAAACTGGGTATATTTAACCTAGGGAAGAGAAGATTCAAAGGGGGCATAATAGCCATCTTCAGAAATTTGAATGGTTGTCATGTTGAAGGAGGGACTATTTCCATTTGCCTAGAGATGCTTTAGCAATGAAATTGAAGGAGGAGAGCTTATGTACAACCATAAATCAGATACTGTAGAATACGAGCATTTATAACAGAGTAAGAATAACAATGGAAGTCCACTAATTCATAGGAGATGATAGATAAATAAGAAGGGCAGTAATATTCATGATCTCACAAGCCCACATAGAAATCTGTAAAGTGCAGGCAATAAACAAAATGACCTAGAGATCTTAATGCAAGGAAGTAATACAGTCACATAAGTATCACTGAGTGCATGGAAATCTAGGACCCAGGATAGGTTAAGCATGGTCATGAATGTTTAGGTAAGACTCAAAGGAGAAATTGACCTACAAAAATATTTTATACTGCCACCCAAAAGGTATAAATGAATATTAAGTTTTTAATTTTAATTGAAAAATTGATATGATATAGTATTGATGGGAGGCTTGATATAGTCAGAAAATCGCTGGAAGCCTGGGCTAAAAAAAAAAAAAAAGAAAAAAAGAAAGCGTGATGGCTGAGAAATCCATGATTTTTCTCAGCCAGGCAAAAAGGATTTAAATTCCTAGTGTGTCAGGTACTATGCTAGGCATTGGGAATACAAAAAAATGGAACAGCCCTTACTGTCAAGGAGTTTTCTAATGACTGAGGTAACATACATATTTAAGTACATACATGATAAGTGTAAAATAAAAACATAGAAAACACCCTAGCAGAGTGCAGATCAAAAAAAGTTTCATGTAGAAGGTAGTACTTGAGTTAAATCTTGAAGGAAAAGAGTGATTTCATGAGGCAGAGGTGAAAAAGGAATGCATTCCAGGCATATGGGAAAGTCAGTGCAAAGGCAAATGGAAGACCATGTGTGAAGCAATGAAGAGAAGGCCAATTTGGCTGGATTGTTGAGTGTGGGAATACTACATAAATACTGAAAAGATAAGAGGGGACTAGGTTTGAAGGGCTTAAGAAGGTATACAACTATATTCTATCTTAGAGCCTTACACAGTCATTGGAATTTATGGAGTAAGGGAGTGATATAGCCAGATCTACAGTTAAGTAAAAGTACTTTGGCAGCTCTGTGCAAAATGGCTTGAAAAGAGAAAGAGGCTTTGAGGCAAGGAGACAAATTAGGAGGCTTTTAAAATAGTATAGGTGTGATAGATGATGAGGGCCTGAACTTAGGTGGTGGCTTTATGAAGAGGGATAAGAAGCTGGGTATGAGTGATGTCAGGTAGAAATGACAAGATTTGGCAACTGATTAAATATATGGGTTGAAAGAGGATGACAGGAGCAGATGATGGTAAGGTTACAAACCTTAAATACAGATCTTAAACATAGTGGATCCTCCCAACTGTAGACCAAGGAGACTGACTTCTAGTCCTGACAGTTCTAGAATGCATTAAAGGGAAAGTTTGTGTACATTTCAAGAAGGAAACTGTAATTGCTATGAGCTAGCAAAACTTCATCAAAAACATGTCATAGTCAGGATAATCTTATTTCCTTATCTAACTGATGGATTGATGGGATAATCTACCTCAATTTTTGACACATCTGATATTCTGTATAGAAATGAACTGGGTGATAATTCACTTATTAAATTGTCAATTAAATAATTAAATGTCAGAAGTGATGATTAATGGATTAATATCTTCCTGGAGGGGATCTCTGTGGTGGAAGGCCTGGGGATCTTGTCTTTATACCTATTCTGGTCAGTATTTTATCATTGACTTAGATGAAGGCATTATATAACATGTTTATTGAATTTTCAAATGATATGAAACTAGAAGGAATAGTCAGAATATTAGAAGAGAGAACCAGGCTGTGAAAAGACCAGAGATTCTCAATAGATTAGGGAAATGGGCTGAATTTAAAGATGACATTTAGTGGGAATAAATATAAAGTTTTAGGCTTCGGTACAAAAAAAAATTGTGCAAATACAGAATAGGGGCAGACATGGCTATAAGTGTAGTTAATATGGGGGAAAATAGAGAATTTAATAAATCATAAGTTCTATTATTTATGTAACATACAGCAAAAAAAATCCGTGGGTGGATGGGACAGTGAGAAAAAGCATGATTGTGCTCATGTAATATATGGGAAAATTTCCTTCTATTGTTCTAAAGCAGTGGTTCCCAAACTTTTTTGGCCTACCGCCCCCCTTTCCAGAAAAAATATTACTTAGCGCCCCCTGCCACATACTATCACCACCCCCTTACAGTTATTCACTGCCCCCAAATGCACCTGTGGCCATCACTGCCCCCCCCCCATCACTGCAGCACCCACCAGGGGGTGGTGGCACCCACTTTGGGAATCACTGTTCTAAAGGGTCAGCTGATGAAGTGGAAATTAGGAAAAGAAAATTAATTGGTGCCTGGCACATAGTAAGTACTTAATCCCTGTCATTTGGTGAATATAGATAATGAAAATTTAGTAGTGTAGAGTGGAAGCTACTGAGAATGCATTGTTTGGGATTGGTAAAGCATTTGGTAGGTATTGGTGCATTTACAAGAGGAACTTGTAATAGTCTGGGAGGGATACATTGGCAGTCCCTGTGGTATTTGGCCTTATATTTCCTCCCACTCTCTGGTTGGTAGAGGTGGCAGGTGGAGGATGATAGTCATTGGTTTGTTTTTTCATCAGTCTAGTATCTTAGCTTTTGCCACTCCAGCATTCACATACATTTGATTTTAGGTTTCTTGTGGTCAAGAACTTGTATTGTCAGTTCCTTGCTTAATATAATGTAGTTGAATGTTGATGTAAGTTATGGTGATAACTGGTCAGATGCTGTCTAGCAATGCCTCAGTTGTTTTAGTTACACAGGCATTTATCACTTGGCTCCTGTAACATAATGTCATCTTCTGTTTTATTTAATAAGTATTATAGAACAAGGAAGGTGATAATCCTGTGATAGGCATGAAATAGATTACTATAATTGAAGTATTGTGTGTAATTCTGGATGTCAATTTTTGGAATGGTATTGACTATCTGGAATATATCTTTCGATGAGTGACAAGGCTGATTATGGGACTTTGAAACCATACACTCTAAAGATTGGTTAAAGCATCTCAAAATACTTAGCCTAGAAAGGAAAAGACACATGCCTATTTTCAGACATTTGAACACTTGTCATGGAAATGGAGAGATGAATTGTGTTTGCTTGGCAGAAATACTAAGTAGATGTTAAGAGAGCAGTTTTCAGTTTGATGAGGAATGACTTTCTAACTTTTATAGCTGTCCAAAAGTGGAATGAACTGCCTTGGAGGGCATTATCAACTAAAAAATCATAAGAATGAAAGGTTTGATATACAAAGGATAGAAAAAAGACTTTTATGCTCGAAACACTGAATCTATTATATATAATTGTTTTAAAATTTAATGCGGTCACAGTAGTATTTCTATTAGCTATGTCCTGATTTTTCTTTTTTTTCTTTTAATTTTTCTTTTGTTTTCTTCTGTGAATTATGTCTTGTTGATAATTTATTTTGTGAGGCAGTCATCACAATTTCCTCTCCCTTCCTTCTCTCACCTTCCCACCCCTATATCTCCCTTTTAACAAATAAGTAAAGTCATACAAAACCATTGTGTTTATGTTGGTTTCATCGGTAAATGCACATCTCTTTCTGGACTTACAGTTGTTTACTTTATAAAGATATAGAAAGTGTTGGCTATTGTATAGATCAGAGTTCTTACATCTTATAAAATTATTTTCATCTGCAAAATTACTGTCTTTGTATAAATAATTCCTCAGGTTCTTCTCACTTCAATCTGCATTAGTTTATACAAATCTTCCTGATGTTTTCCTAGTCTGTCCCTTTAGTAATTTCTTATGTTACAATAACATTCCATTCTTTTTACACACCATAATTTGTTCAGCCATTTCCCAGTTGATGAGCACTCACTTCGTTTCTGGATTTTTACTGCAATAAAAATGCTGATATAATTGTTTTTTAACATATATGTGTGTATATGTATATAATATAACATAATATATAATTAAAATATATAAATATAAGTATGTGTGTATGTATAATTAAAGTGTGTGTGTGTGTGTGTGTGTGTGTGTGTGTGTGTGTGTGTGTGTGTGTGTCCGTCCTTTTGGATAAGTCCCTTTCACAGTAGGTCTTTAAATAAAAGTTTATTGTTTTGTCTGGAATGTTGTAAGGAAGGATCCCCTACCTGAATAGATAGGGACAAGTCTTTTGGTTTAAAATAATGATTCAGCTCTCTCGAAGTCCACATTGCTGAGTCTTGTCACTTGTACCATTACAATGAATCTTATATCAATATATGTCCACTCTCTATTCTGTTCCAGTTTTTCCTAATTTTCCTTTCCCCACCTTTATTTCAAGTTTATTCTAGTCCTTCAAACTCCATCTAACAGTAAAATTCTTTTAACATATTTCAAGCCCCAGAATGTCACCAAATCAGTTTGAGAAGTATTGGACTAGCTGGTCTCAAATGTCCTTTTCAATTTAAAAAAATGTATAAATGTAGTGTTTTCCAGTTAATTAATCTGTGAACTTTAAAAAGCATCTAGACTTAGTAAAAGGAAAAAAATAGGTTATGTAATAGCATTTTCTCTCCTTTTCTTATTAATATTCCCAAATGATTACCTGATTTAGATTGAATTTGTGTAAAGGAAGAAAACTTTCTTTTAATATCTGCAGAAATTCCAGTAAAATAGAATTTCTTAAATATACTTTTGATTTTTATTATAACATCCAGTCATTCCTCATTTCTCAGCCTTCCTAATACACAATCCTTGCTATGGCCTTCCACTCCTCCATTCCCAGTCTTACCTCTGTACTTAACCAATTCAACTGTACACTGTCGCTTTTTGCCTTTGATCCTATTCCTTTTTGTCACCTCTTAGAGCTTACTCCTTTGATCATTCCCCTCTCCCTTTCTTTGTATCTCTTGGCTTCTAATCTTAGATTGTACTTTGTCTGCTGATTCTTTTCCTTCTGCCACAAAATGTGTTCACTTTATTCCTTAAAAAATTTTCATTTAGAGGGCAGCTAGATGCTCAATGGATTGAAAGCCAGGCCCAGAGACTGGAAGCCCTGAGTTCAAATCTGGCCTCAGACACTTCATAGCTGTGTGACCCTGGGCAAGTCACTTAACTCCCATTGCCTAACCCTTACCTCTCCTGCTTTGAAACCAAATATACAGTATTGATTCTAAGAAAGTAACAGGTTATTTATTTATTTATTTAACCATGTCATTAGTTCTTATTACTGCCCTATAGCTGCCTTGTTTTTCATAGCCTAACTCCTCGAAAAATGTTCTCAGTTACTTCCTTTTCTTCCTCAGGTTTCACTTTTCAAGGTCACCAGAGAGCTATTCATTGCCATATTAAATGGCCATTTCTCAGTCTTCATCCTTCTTGACTTCTCTGTAGCCCTTGATGCTTATGACCATACTTTACTTCTGAATATCCCTGAGATTCCATCATACTTGTAATTTTATTGCCTTTCTGATCAGAGTTTATGGAGAGTTTTCAAGGAGGACTAACACTTTTAGTATGAGGTTTTGCCAAGCACTTTTGAAGTCTGCTCATCCATCTTTGGTGTCCCATCTGTTGCCCATTTCTCACCTGTGGGACCAAGAAGGGGTAGTAGTAGCATGCACAGCAACTGTGTCCCATTAAAAAGCATTTCACTAGACAAACTAAACCAGGTTGAAGGTAATCAACAGACCTCAAACCAATCATTGAGTTAGAGGGCATCTCCCCAAAGCATGCGAAGATTCCCCCTGGTAAGTGTGAAATGGGTAGATTAGAGCAGTTTGTTCTGATGGCAGTGAAGGAAGCTGTAGCAGGTGCTGTGGAGCTGCTTAGAGCTTGGTTATCCACTACATCCTGAGCCATCACCAGTTGTCCTAACTTTTGTCTTGCCCTTTGGATTTGACTTTAGAAGAGAGTGAGATCCAATTCATAAGCATGTTGAGACATCAACCCTGATGTCATTGGTCCTCTGAAATAGAATGAATAACATCAAACTTTCTGACCTCTTTTTCTAAGTCTTTGCTATTTATATTCTGATTTTGTGTTCTCATGAACTCGCTGGATTTATAGTGAACCCTGAGATTTTTGCTTGGCAAATAGCAGGTTCTTAATAAATGCTTGTTGACTTGAAGTGATTTACTCAAGGTGTCACAGTAAGTATCTAAATTAGAACTCAAATTCTCATCTTTCTAACTTGGAAGTTCAGCACCTATCTATCCATGTAGTGTTCTTATTTGTTCTTTCTATGACAGGCATTCAAAATTAATTCTTTTTATCTGCCATTTGGTATTTTTTGAGAAAATTATATTTTCATAGTGACCTGATTAATTTATAAGGAGAAGCTTTATAAGGATATGCAAGTTAATTATGATAAGATAATTATATCAAGAGATCAGTATATAGAACTAAAATATATTTTTTTCTTAAGTTAAACAGGAACATTCTTCCATAACTCTTAATCTTATACCAATTAGAGCTCTATAATGTGGTAGCAAAGTTTTAATCATTTTATTTTGTTTCATAGATTAAGGGAACAAAAGGACAGGTTACCAGAGCAGATATACTTCAGGTTGGTCTTCGAGAATTACTGAATGCCCTTTTTTCTAATCCTGTGGACAACAATTTAATCTGTGCAGTAAAACTACTGAAGGTAGGATTTACTGAAAATTTTCTTTCATATCGTAACATTCACTATATCTGCCATCTGTGTTTAGAAAAAAGAAGAGAACTTGAGGCCACTTCATGTATTATTCACAATACTAAAAAATATTAAGTATTTTTTATCAAGGGCTTCATTTTTTAAAAATAAATTTAAAGCTGTTATGTTGAAGGGCTAAAGGGAGTAAGCACAGTGTCTGGTATGTGCTAGTAGTATGCTTGTAAGTAAATACTTATTGGAGGTTGATTTTTAAAAATTAATACTTCATTCTGACTCATGCTCTTTTTTATAAGCTTGAATTCAATTTTTATAATTTTTCCTGCCATTTAATAGGAATGCTTTATATTATTTACATAACAAACAATACTGTTAATTTACATTACTCTTATAGTCAGTTATAAAAACCTTTCCACTTAAATAAACTTAGAAAATTTGCCTAAAGACTTTCTCTCATCCACTTGTAAGTAGTAGTAGTAGTAGTAGTAGTAGTAGTAGTAGTAGTAGTAGTAGTAGTAGTAGTAGTAGTAGTAGTAGTAGTAGTAGTAGTAGTAGAAGATTGTAATGTAGTTTTCATAATTTGCAACTTTTGTTTTATCTAATTGTTATATTTACTATTGCTGTGGAAGGCAAAAACTGATGATTGCTTCATTTCTTCATAATTCTTCATAAATCTGAGGAGTTTGTGAAACTTCTACAAAGTATTCAGTGGAGGCAAAACTTCATTGCAAGGAATGATTCCTGCAGCAACTAAAATTGAAATCTTTTAGCAGTAGGAAGAAGCATGCTGATACTTGATTATTTAACATAAACATTTATTTTCATATATAGGCCCTTGAGTTCAAAATATATGATTATGAACATCCTGTATATAGGATCAACCTAACAACCTCTTCACTTTGAAACATCTGCAGACACAACAAGCTTATACTTAGCCAGTTATGCTCCAGAGAGAACTTCCTACCCATTTACCTCCTCTTCCCTGTATCATTTCTTACCCTTCAGATACCAAAAAGTCAGTCTTACCCTGTTTCTTTCCTACTTCTTTTTTCTGTATTATTTGTAGTTCAGTATTTCCCCTTAGGTAGTGTTGCTTTAGAAAAATCTCATTTCTTTATCCCTTCTTTTCTATTTGTGAGCCAATCCAGTTTGTGAGCCTAATCAAATTAGAATAAGAATTAATACCATTAGCCTTCTTTAGAGCCTGAGCTTTCAAAAGATCCCAGAAATCCCCTTCAGAAATCTATACTAAAAAATTTCCAGAAGGTGCCTTTTCATTCCTCAATTAAAGTTGATTGTCCTCTAGCACTAGCATTCAAGAAAAATAAAAACCTTTTATTCAATTTTGTTTTATTATTTTACTAGTATTTTTTCTATTCTTTCTTGTGTTAAATAAGGGTATTGCTGCTTTACAAAGGCTTGGAGGACCTTTTGTTGACTCAAGTAGGCACTTACCTAGCACTTAAATTTTCCCATAGAAACAAAATTATATTTGGGACATCTTTTAAAATGAACTTCAGAAACATAAGTCTGTTACATATGTGTATCTATATATTTAGACATCTTAAAACATCTCTTCCTTTTTAGCAAATATAAGGGTTCTAAATCTTTAATGAAATGTTCTGTGAGTTTTCTTTAATTTTTGTTCATTTTATTTAAATTGTACGGTGTTGATCTTAAGTTTTGCAGTTCATAATACTGTCAAGCAGTAGTTCTGTAAAATGTCACAAAGTAATCGTGACACTTAATTTTATCAAATAGTAATTAGTTCCTTTCTATCAAAATAAGATCTTGATGTGAACAATGTAAATAAAAGATCAATGAAAATACAGAAAGGACATTTCACCTTTGTGCCAATTGTTTTTCATTTAGGTTTTTCATATACATAGAAAACCTATTTTCTTTTTTTTGAAATAGTAGAGGAGAAATTTTAAGATACAGAAAAGATCATGTTATACATTCTTATATTAAAGAGTATAGGTGCATCCAAATTTAATTAAATGCTATCTAATGTATTTGTTTTCTCATTATAAGAATTGGGTCTCTCTAGACACTTAATTTTTGGATTTATATATAAACGAAGTTTAATTTTGTGGTTATATTTGAAAGAGTATGCCTTTCATGGTGCCAAATACATTTTTAAAGTTTATTGAGAAAAAATTTAACCCTTTCAAAATGGTTCCTGACCTGAAAAACTAGGTATAAGAAAAATGAAAGCAAAACTGTATATTTACAATTAATTATTTGTGCCTTGGCTAAAGTTGAGAGCTTTAGCTGTTCTCTAAAACAAATAGAACCATAGCCAGTTGAGTATCCCCAAATAGTATTAGATGTTTTATAGTCATAAAGAAGAAATTAGGGAAATGGGCTTGCAGTAATGGAAGTAATGGAAGCACTGGAGATTAGTACTAGTACTTTATCTGCTATTAACTAGCAATGTCATCTTGGGCAAGCCACTTCACTTCAAGTTATCTGTTTCCTCGTTTTATAAAATTAGATTGGGCTAGATCATCTCTGTAAAAAGTTGCTTCTAGCTCATTGAATCTATGATATTTGTCAGAGAATTTTAGGAATGCAACTAATAATCTTGCTTTTTTAGAATTTCTGTAGTTTACTGAATTCTTTATTTTTACTAATAACTTGCTTTCTTAGTTGACAGGGTCAGTTTTGGAAGATGCATGGAAGGAAAAAGGAAAGACAGATATGGAAGAAATGATTCAGAGAATTGAAAATGTTGTCCTAGATGCAAATTGCAGCAGGTGGGAAGAGAAGTGATATAGATAGCAGCCTGATTTTCATGCAATTCATCCCTGTTTTCTATTTGTGGGGTGTTTTGTTTTCCTATTTTAAGTATTTTGCAGAGATACCGAAATATTTCCTTCAAATGATTACTACCTTATTGATTTTTACTCATCTGGCCAGTTTGCTTTAATTCTTTGTGCTATATTCCTTCTATAAGAGAATCACTTAAAAAACTCAAGATTTATAGATAACTGACTATACAGAGTAAGGTGTATATTAATGTGGTGGTAACAAGGTAAAAGTGCCTTATTGCAGATATAACTTAATTTTGGACTTATAATAATTTAGTTAGCAACTTCTATTATTCTCGGGTCTATGACTACCACATTTGCCAATATCAAGGATGGTGTTGTTATATCTAGTAGTCAGATATATACCTTTTGTTAGAAATTGAGTAAATGTAATTTCCCAAGAAAATAGTATTCTTATACATTTTTCACAAATATGTAACACAGGGAAATAAGCTAAACATTTCCCATTCATACAACACATATTTGAATGTCTATGATGCTTTAGCCAATATATATATGAGACACAGTCTTTGACTTAAAAAACAATGTAATCAATGTGAACTAGTGATGTTGATATTCTAGCACAGAGTTCAAGATTTAGTTTAAGCCTTATGTTCATTCAAATATTAGAAATTGAGATAACTATTTGATTATATTGGAAAATTCACAAGGTAAGGATTATGATCAGCAAGGCCAAATAAAAGCCCTAAAATTTTAAGGACTTTGAGAAACTCAGTGTGTTACTAGTATTGCAAGAAAATTTCCATTATTGCTCTAATGTACTTATGAACTTTTTTTTTTACTGCAGAGATGTAAAGCAGATGCTT
The DNA here is from genome assembly GCF_016433145.1 of Gracilinanus agilis. NCBI lineage: Eukaryota > Metazoa > Chordata > Mammalia > Didelphimorphia > Didelphidae > Gracilinanus > Gracilinanus agilis. Next base: position 373,835,050 of record NC_058130.1, read on the forward strand.
TTGAAGCTAGTAGAACTCCGATCAAGTAACTGGGGCAGAGTTCATTCCACCTCCACATATAGAGAAGCCACACCTGAAAATGATCCTAATTATTTTATGGTATGACAGTGTTCAAAATAGAAATACTTTATTTGGGGTATGAATCAAAAAGTTTATATTTAGCTATGTTGCTTGTCTTCCAAATTTTATGCTCGCCAACAGTTGCTACTTCCTTATGTCCAACTTAGCAACCAAAACCATACATGAAAAAGAAGGAATGTCCTAGATATGGGGAATATACTTCAGTTTTGTGGGGTACCAGAACTATAAAGTCTCAATACATTTTTATGGACCACATGGATTTTTTTGTGCTCTCCTGCAAGCTTACCAATGTAGATAGTCAGTAACTTGTCATTAGTCAATTTTTTTTAAGAAGCAAAAACAACAAATTATTGTGTATTCCATAATATTTTAACCTTTTAATTCTAGAATGAACCAACATTTTATACATCTGATGGCATACCTTTTACTGCTGCTGATCCAGGTATGTTGCTTTAACAGTAAGTTTCCTCTGAAGTAGATGATAAAATGTGTTAAATCAACCAATCAAATATTTTTTAAGAACTCTTAACTATCATCTATGGTGAAGGCATGGGACCTCTGTGTCTTATGAAGTGATAGCATTATTAGTTAACCCAAAGATCTTCCAATATTTGTTATGATTACTACTTAAAATTGTATATATGTAGCTAGTTTTTATAATTTTTATTTTATAAGCCTATTTTAACTGGTCCTTAGTAAGATGTAAAAGAATATATACATTAACACAATCCTGCTATTGAAGGAGAACAATAAAGAATATAAAAAGAATTGCTAGTCTTTGTAGAATATTTATCACTATTCTAGATGCAGGTTTATCTTACTAGTTATATTTTGTAGAAGACAAATATTAAAATTATTTTGCATTGCATTGGCATTCAGGGGGACAAAAGCAAAGCCAGATAGATAACTTAAGTGCATTTATTTTGACACTTGTTAAACTGCCATAAAAGCATTTGTCTTAACAGTCTTAACTTTTGGGAGAGTTCCATTAACAGCAAGAATGAGAATTTGTGGAGATCAGTAGAAAAATGTACTTAATTGGTCTGTTGTTTGGGATTGATGGAAATGATGTTCATCAGATTGTAGATTTACAGCTGAAAGGGACCTTAGAGGTCATCAGGTCCTACTCCTTTATTTTATAGCTGAGGAAATTGAGGCCAGAAAAGATTAAGTGACTTGCCTAGAGTTATGTAGCTAGTTAAAGGTCTGTGTCAAGGTTTGAACCCATTTCTTCCTGGCTTCCAATCTTCTGGACTTCAAATTTATTCACTACAACATAATGTTTTATTTTTTTTATTTCTTCAGAGATGGACTACTAGTAAACCACTCACTAAAGTGCATGAAAGTAGAGTATGCTGTATTTATATTACTGGTAAACTAAAACTAGTCCAAAATAGTAACCGATTCTTACTAAGACCTGTAGGCATATATCATAGTGTAGGTATAGTAGCTTGAGTATAGGTTTGCTCTGATGCAGAAATAATGTGGCCATCCATTCAAAGCAATAATAATACAAAAAACCAGGAATTAGGAGCACAAGGGTGCCTTATTAAATAGATCCTCTTCTCTCATCTTTATTTTGTGTCATGCACTTTAATATAGCTTTTGTCCTATGTATTATTTCATTCAAAAAACAATTCAGGGCACTGTTAGTTATGAGGATACAAAGAGAGAATAAGGCGTGGTTTCTACCTTCATGAAGTTTATTGACTGCAACAGAAATTGGCAAACTGGTCTGAGGATCAAGTCCAGCCTTACCACCTGTCTTTGTACAGTCTGGGAACTAGAAATGGTTTTTATATTTTCAAATAACGTTTGTGGTATGCAGAATCCAGTAGCAGGCCAGATCTAGCTTAAAGACTGTAGTTCACCAACCTCTCATCTAGAAGGAAGGATAAAACAATACACAATAAAATGGAACATAATGAGAAATGTGCAAAATGTTTTGAGGGATCAGGTAGACTTTATGGAAAAAATAGTTTTTGAGCCTAGGACATTGGTCGGTATAGGGTTGAAGTGAAGAAGTGAAGCTAGAGCAAAAGACTATAATAAAAACTTTTCACCCATCCCATTTGACACTTTAGCTTTTCCAGAATTTAGTAGCTTGTTTTGATGAGACAAGTAATTTGTTCATTCATGTCAGAAACTGAAGTAATTTTTTTTAATGGAAACTAGTTTATTGATAAACTGAGCCTTATTGAGGTGCCCAAGGTACTTACTAAAGCTTGTGTCTGAGCCAGCATTCAAATTCAGGCTTTCTGCTTCCGAGTTCATCACCAGCCGTTATTCTCATGCTGCTTCTTAGACCATACGTTTTTTATTATAGAGACTCTTAACCTTTTCATGATCTAGACCTATTTGTCTGATGAAGCCTATGGATCCCATTTCTGAATGTTTAAGTCCATTTCAGTTTAAATCCATCAAATATATAGTATTACAAGAGAAACCAATTACATTGAAATGCTATAATCAAAATATTAAAAACAAGAACCCCAGGGCTAGAAGTCCTTGTCAGTCTTGGCAATATTGTCTACCAGGTCTATTGGGTTTGTGAATTCCACAGTTATCATTGTCCCTCTTCTTTAGCTACTATTTATTGACTTCAGTGAGGTGATTTATGGATTATATTTAACATAATCCATATTTGAATAGCAGAATTAAATAAATAGTAGATAATCTTTGATCAACAAAATCTTATCCCTTTTCACTTAGCTCTCTTGATTTTAAAAAATGGATATAATAAATAACTTGGGATTAGAATTCTCTTCCCATAGAAGCTGTTTAGTTTTGCTACTCCATTGTCCCAGACTCAGACCTAGAGACCACTCACCAAAGGGATGGGCAGAAAGGGTGTGAATTGATTAGATTTTTCATTATTATTAGGAGGAAAAGAAACCCAGTAGGTCACATAAATTATAGGTAAATTACATAGAATTATTTGTATGTAAAAAATTTTTAAAATATCTTAAGCTGTGATATTTCTCTTTTTTTTATATAGATTACCAAGAAAAGTATCAGGAGTTACTTGACAGAGAGAATTTCTTCCCAGATTATGAGGAAAATGGAACAGACTTATCAGGGGCTGGAGATCCGTATGTTTCATTTGTAGCTGATTTTTCTTTCTATAAAACATCTTTCTATGGCAGAGCTTTCTTAAAATATTCCATCATTCTTATGAAAAACATTCTCCTAGATGAATTTGTCGTTCAAAAAATTAGATATTGAGGGGCCATATATTTTGATTACTTTGATTGCATTTGTTTGTTTCCTGGCATTTGACGCAATACAATTTTTTAAAATTCTAAGCTTAGTAATTATCAGTTAAAAACAAACTATAAAACTGTAAATATTTCCCATTTACAGTTGTTTAAAAAAGTAACTTTAACAAGACAAACATCTTTGCTTCCATATTTCCTTTAAAATCTTGTTTGTATTTTCAGACTTTATAGCTGTTATTGTCTAAATAACTTGTAGCAAGTGTGTAAATTATTTTCATTCTGCTTTCTTCAATTGCATTATTTCCTGTAAGTCTATATATTCTTTTGGATTCTTTATGTTTATAATTTTTTATGGCAAAATAGTAGCTTTTTACATTAATATGCCACTATTTTATTCAGCCATTTCTCAGCCATTTGACTTAGTTTTTAGTGAGCACTCATAATGCTGCTAAAAAAAGTGTTGTACAAAGAGACCCTTTCCCACCATTAGCTTACCTTAGTATAATTCTAGTACTGGGTTCACTGGGTCAGAAGATATATAAGAGTTTTCTAGTTATTATATGATAGTAGCACTTTCTTTATTTTATTTAGAAAAAGGCAAATGTTCCGTCAAAATCACGATGCTTCAGATCTGAGCCCCTCTACTCCAACAGCGTTCATTCAAGAACATTATATTTCTGTACCTAATACTTTTTAAATTGCATAAAACAGATACATAGAGCTATTGTCTCACACTTAAAATAAGCAGAATGGTTATTTAGAGAAATCTTATTAATATACAAAGCATTTGTGATTTCATTAGTGTCCCTATGTGAGAAAATAAGGAGTCTTAGTGTTAGATAAATCTTAGGGAGTTTCCAGAGACACACAGAGATTACATAGCTATTATCAGGGCTAGAATTTGAATAATATTCTGTTATTTAATGTACTTATGCACTAAGATTTGTTATGAAGGATAGATTTTAAAGTAAATAACAGTAAGCATTGTATAGCAAGTACAATGATCACTACAGTGTAGGTACCAAGAGATGAGTTCTAGCCCTATTCAACCACTAACAAGTCGTGTGACCTTGGCCAACTCGTTTAACTGCTCCAGGCCTCAGTTTACTTGTATAAAATGGGTTTGGGCCAATGAATGATCTAAGATGCTTGTAAGGTTACTTCTTGCCCTAGAATTCTGATTCTGAGTAAATGCTATATAATTCAGCTATATCATTGGTGGAATGGTCTTTTATGGGATTATATTTATATGTACAAGATGTTAATTACTAAAATATTAAAAGTCAAATGGCAGAGCTAAATCTGATCTATTGTAAATCTAGAATTCTGTGTTTGGAATAGTAGTTTATGTTATTGTTATTAATTCAGATACATATGGGTTTTGTTTTTTTAAAACACTTTGGAGGGAGAGTTCTTTGAAACATTCTTAAAAGTTAATGCAGTTTAGGTTTTACCATACTTAGAATCTGAGATGCATAGAACTTCAGGAAGTAGAAAACCAACTGTTTCAGTGTCTTAGAATTGAAGCAGCTACTTTCTGAATAAATGATAGGTATATAAATAATTTAGAATCATCATTGCTTCTTTTACAGATACTTGGATGACATTGATGATGAGATGGACCCAGAAATAGAAGAAGCCTATGAAAAATTTTGTTTAGAATCAGAGCGTAAGAGAAAACAGTAAAGTTAGATAAAAAGAAATCTTTATAAAGCAGTTTAGGTATGGTGATTAGCAAAATAGAAGGAAGCAAGGAAACATGTCACATTTATACCAAATTAAGGATGTTGAGTTTAAGTTACTAATGTATGCAACTTTAATTTTGTTTAACCAATATCTGCCAAAAAAAAAGTAAACTTATTTCATATAACTTAAATTGTGTATATATATCATAGTTTATTATGTACATATTATAAACTGTTTTGGCTGCAATAAAATTGATTTGAAATAAGTGACATGTTGAAAGAAAATTTTACTGATTAGAAGCTTATCTTACTAAAATACTATTTTCCTTGAGAAAAAAAATAAACCTTAGCTTATACATTACTACATAAATGTAGCACCCTTTTATTAGCTATGAATAATACAATTTTAGGTTAAGAAGTATCCACTAACAAATTGGGTCTCAAATATAATAATCATGAGAAAAGCTTTAGCATTCAGAGTTTAAAATCATTCTTAACAACTGATGTTACATATACAAACTAAATATTACTTAGGATACCAAGGTCTTTAAAAATTATTAGTTTGTGGAAGAAAATTACAGCTAAAGCATTTTATAGGAGAAAGCTCAAACAGCCATAGTGCTTCTGTGATAAAAATTATTTCAAAAACAAAGTCAAGCATACATTTTCTGCTGCTTTTGTAGCTTTTTTTTTTTTTTTTAGATCTACAGACTTAATTTTTTTCACATCACTAATTTGATTATCCTCCAGAAAAGAACTGGAACATTGTCTTTGATTTAATTTATATAATTTCTTCAGTTTTATTTTGTAGTATTGAAAATTTTGTACGTGCGAATTTTAACCGGTTTATTTACCTACTAGTTCTAGATTCATTTTTCTTCTGCTTTATAATTTTGAAAGAGGGTCATTTTTTCCAAATACTTCTTTCATTTTGGTATGGTTCTGTATTGATGAGTAATGTAAGTAAAATTCCTACCAAACTTGAATCTGTACTTATTTCCAGCTTCCTAAAAGTAGATAAAAAACAAAAACTTAATGTATAAAAAAGATTGTAAATATGCATGTAAATAGTTATGTTAATAATGCACTGTAATACATTTGGAACATTTGTGTCAGTTAATACAGTTAGCTTTCTGACTAAATTTTCTGCCTGTTTATTTGTTGAACATCTTAGTTTAAAATAATTTTTTTAAATAAAGAAGAATTTGGGTCTCTTTAAATGAAGTCTTGTAGTGGTCACCAGGTTTTTATTTATTAAATTGCTTTCAAAGTTTGTCTCACCTATGACATTTGTGAGAATAAGTAAGATTCTCAAATGTAAGCTTTTATACTGACCAAAGAGAAACATTTATTTTTATTTATCTCTTAAATGTTCTGTTGATGTTTATTCTCTGCTTTACTTTCCAATTATTTCTCCAGACCATGACCATCACCCACCAATAAGAACTCCCTTTTGTAACAAAGAAGAATAGTTTTAAGCAAAACACTGGCCATGTTTTTACAATGTATGCCTCATTCCAAACTGATAATTCCACTAACTCTGAAGCAAGCTTCTCTTTCAGTCCTTTGAAGTCAAAATTGATCTTTTCAATCCTTTTTTTTAATGTTATTTTGATCATCTAAAACAAAAATTTTATATGGGGAGAAAACCCTTTAGTTAAAACTGGGGGTTCCCCCCACCCCCAGCACATAGCTTAGAAAAGAAACATGAAGCACTCTAACAGTGTTTCAAAATGTAAATTAATAGTATTAGGTATAAAGGAAGTATTTCTCTTAACTAGCACACAGGAAAGTGTAGCATTTCAAGTAGATCTTTGGCGTTATTGCATCTGTTAAAATGACTTATAATTTTCTAAGATTCTAACTATAGGAATTTATTTTTATTTTAATAAATTTCCACATAAGTTTTCCAAAGTTATATGATCCATATTGCCTCACTCCCTTTTTCCCTCCTCCCTCCTGGAGCTATCCAGCAATTCAATCTGTTTACATGTACTATCATGCAAAACATTTCCATATCATTTTTGTAAGCAAATAATCTTATAAAATCAAAACCCCCAAACATATACCCAAATAAACCAGTGATAAATCATATGTTTTCATCTGTATTTCTACTTTCTCTAGAGGTGGATAGTTTTCCTTTGCATAAGTCCTCAGAATAGTCCTGGATCATCATATTGCTGTTAGTAGCAAAGTCTATTACATTTGATCATTGCACTATGTTGCTGTTTCTATATATAATGTTCTGGTTCTTCTTAATTCCCTTAGCATTAGTTCATCAGATTCTAACTATAATAGCTCTAGGTCCAACTTTACCCTCAGGCTACAATTTCATGAACATGCTAGTTACCTCTACCTGGATGTTCCATAGAACTTGATGAAATTTAAAATGTCTAAAACTAAATTTGGCTATCCCCAAATGCCCTCAAAACTTTCCTCTCCCCTATTCCCTCCCTGTGAACAATCAAATACTTATTTCATTTATTCTTTGCCAGAAAAAATTTCTTCAATCCATTGCCTTCTTTACTTTTAAAAAAAAAATGTTTCCACTACCACTTCATAAAACTCTTTCTTTCCTAAATCAGAATTTCCACCTTGTCAATGCCTTTCTTAAATGAGGCACTCAAAACTATAGTATCACAATATATGGCCTAACAAGGTCAAAGTATAGCAGGAGTTCAGTACTTCTGTAACAATGGTCATTAAACTACTCATAATGCAGCCCAAGATCTCATTAACTTTCCAGGCTGTCATATCTATACTGCTAACTCATTGAGCTTGCAGTCACCAAAACCCTCCAGATCTTTTTTCAGACAAACTTGTTTTGAAACAATGCTTCTTCTCCTACCTTGTACTTATAAAGTTGATCTTTAAGATCAGTATTGGACTTTACTCTTAGTTCAGTTGAGTCTCATCTTAAATAAAGTCAACCCAATTCTCTAGAATGTCTATTACTACATTATTATTATAGTGTTATTAACTAGATTTATTAATCTTGATTGTCATCCATTGTATTGATTGTCTTTCTCTGCTTTCTGTTGTCTGCACATTTAATAAGAATGGCACTACTATCCAAGGCCAATGACAACTATGTTAAAACAACTCTGAGCCTAGCTCAGATCTCTGAAGCACTCCATCTGAGAATATTCCAAATTGACATCAAACCTTTAAATATCACTCTTTTTAATCCAGCCATAGAACCAGTTCTGTATCCATCTAATCATACTATTGCTTTGGCCCACATTTCTACCACATTTTTCATAAGAATTTTTTTGTGGGGGGAGGGTGGGGACAGCTGGAGGCTGAAGCCTCAGATGTACTAAATATCTTTAGCATTCATCTGACCTGCCAGCTTTGTAATCCTGTCAAGAACAGGGTTAGAGAGCCTGGGTTCAAATCTGTCCTCAGGCAGTTTTTATCTTGTCTCCAGTTGCCTAGCCCTTATCTCTCCCATTTTCTTACAATCTTTTTGATATTGTGTTAATTTAGCTGTCATCTAATAATTCTTTAATTACTCAAGTGTAGTTCCATCTTGGCCAAATGACCTAAAATCATCAAAGGCCACTTAGTATTCTTACTATCTTTCTTATATTGTATATCACCCTTTTAGCTATTGCAGTTCAATCTTTTCCAATGCAGAAGTCCTTCTCAGTAGGAAAAACAAAGTCAGGCAGGTATAGAGGGAAAAGCTATGACTGGAGTATAAGGATCTAGATTCAATTTCTAGTCCTGACACTGCTGTGTGTGTGACCTTGGGCAAAATCATTCAACTCTGTAAGCCTGTTTCTTCATATTTAAAATGAAGAAATTGGACTAGATGGCCTCTGAAGTCCCTTCTAACTATATTATGAACCTAAGTGAACCAGCTTTTGCTTTCTCCCTCTTTATAATTATCATTCTATCCACCCAAGCAGTAATCCTATCTGTTTGATTCTTTCCTCTTTCTCTCATATAGCTATTTAAAAAACAAACCAAAAAACAAACAAACTTTTTTTGGCTATAGTTTTTCTTGCCCCATTTTCAGGTTATTCTGGGCTTCATCATTTCTTATACTGTTTTTCAGGGCTGTGTTGTATTCATATTTATTCTTTTTTTTGCCTGTCCCTGATCTTAGAATCATGGAATCATAGTATAGAGTATAGGAATTTCAGAGAACATCTAGTCCAGCCTTTGTATTTTTATTTTTTAAACTCTTACCTTCCATCTTAGAATCAATACTGTGTATTGGTTCTAAGTCAGAAGAGTGGTAAGAGCTAGGCAATGGGAGTAAAGTGTTGCCCACGATCATACAGCTAGGAAGTGTTTGAGGCCAGATTTGAACCTAGGACCTCCCATCTTTAGGCCTAGCTCTTACCTTCACTGAGCTGTCCCACCTCCCTTTCATATTTTATAGATGAAGAAACTAAAATTTAAGAAAAGATGGAATTTGAACCCAGATCCTAACTCCAAAATTCATACTCTTTCTACTATATGATTTTTAAATCTTGGTTGATTAGTTTCATGTGTATCCACATTTGCCTGTTTCAAACAATTTCAAATTATCACTAGAAATAACCTTAAAACTTATGTATTTTAAAGAACTTTTAGTATTTAATTCATTCCATTCTGTAATGCTTGTTTTGAAAATGCAAATTTATTCCAATGTGATTGACTGATAGATTTAAGAACAATTAGAACATAACATGAAATTTGGATTAATGTACAATTTCATCCTCAACAAAGTGTGAGAATGAAGAAAACTGCACCACTTCATAATAATTCAAAAGCTATGACCCTTTTGACACCCATGCCTATAAGCAAACATCAGGTCTTTTTCAAGGTAAAGTGCAATATTTATTGTATCTTTTCTGGTACAATAGTTGCTGTGGGCAAAGGAGGGCTGGTCCATGCCCAATCATTTCTACCTATCTCACCTTTAAGTTTTTTTGGTTTTCTTTCCTGTTTTTATTTGGTTACATAATTCCGTCCCTCCCTTTTTCCTCTCAGTCAAATTAATATCTCCTCTTCCTCCCCTTTGACTAGTCCTTTTTTTAAATTTTATAAATTTCAATTGTGTCCCTTTTCAAAAAGTGTTTTTCTCATTCTTTTCATTATCCTCTATTTCTGTTTATTCTAGACTCATTCTCTGATTCGTAACACCTATAATCATCTCGTCTCTCTGTAAATCAAACTTTACAAAGTATCTATTCTAGTCTCCTTGTTCTGCTTGCCCCCTAGATTTCCCTTTCCATTTTTCCTTATTCCCAGAACAATGCTAATCATTGCAGATGTCAGAAAAGACACAGTCCCATGGTATGGGGCCCTCCCCCATCATGTCCTTGATTATGTAGCCCATCACTGGTCTATATCTCTCATTATCTTTTTTCTCTTAATTGCTTTAAAAGCTCTCTGGGTCTATGATTTCCCCTAGGTGCCAGTTGCCTTAAGGAGTTCTTATTTCACCCCTCCTGGAATAGGATGAATAGACCTACCAAACATCAAATTCCCTGGGTCACACCTCTCCGTCCAGCTGCCCAATGCTAGTACTTCCTCCGCTGTTTGGGCTGATGCAGGAAGAGGGGTGTGGTCAGGCAAATTGAAAGTGCAGTTTCGCCACATGATCTCTATAAGGTTTGCCAATACTGCCCTAGACCATGGAGATATTTTTTTCTTTGCTGCATAATTTCTGAGAGATTTGAGAAGTCATGGGGATCAGAGAAAATGTCTGAGCTTTTGTCTTGTCCACATAACCAGGAAATTATTTTTTAAATGTGTTTCAAAGATTTTAAGTATTTTGCTTCTAACTCCCTTTTCTCCATGAGCTTTGTGATTTTAGAGCATGATTTTTCATAGGAGGGTGGTTTTTAGTAGCACATACCAAAATTGACTTTAAATATATCTTTTTACTACAATCACTTGTTTTGCATGATTTTGGTCTAAGTTTACAATACTTTGACAAGTTTTTAAATTCCTTATCATGAAATTGTATTTCTGAGTCTAGTCAGAATTAGATTCATACTGGCAATTAGGATTTAAATTACATGAATTCCCTATACCAGTGATGGGGCAAACTACTGCCGGGGGGCCAGATGTGGCCCTTTGAAATGCTCTATCTGGCTGCGCAATATTATTCCTAATCTGAAGAATACAATGAGTAGGATACAACACAATGAAACTTGGAAAGAGTTGCCTTAGAAATAGACTGACAGATGAGCATTTCCTTTCCTTTGGCCCCCTCTTTAAAAAGTTTGCCCATCACTGCCCTATACCATTTGTAGCATATTTATATCCTTATCTTTTAGGTAAACCTTTTGTAATGAGTGGCATGGTCTAAGTTCATTTTGTAGCACTCCAACTTCATTAAGGAATTTATATACTCAGTATATCAGTATATTTGCCAGAGTTCATAATTTCCTCAGCGGGAACAAGACTTTCAGAATCTCTAGAAGTACATTCCCAAATATTTGGGGGCTATATGGTTTAATTTGAAGATTCCTAGAAGTTACAGGCTCACTCAAAACTACTTGTTACAGTGGTTTTAATATGACCTTGAATGAAAAAGTGAGTTTGAGTTTCATCAGTAACAATTACTTTTTTCACTCTATAGAATTCTAGCCTTTGGATCATTTTGGCCACATTTTTTCTTACTATGAGGGGTCATTCTCTCCCCTAACCTCCCCTCCCCCCAATCTTCTTGCCTCCTCCAGCTCCAAGAAACCTTTGCCTGATGTAGAGGAATCATTAACAACACCTCAAACTGTCTGATCCTTCTGGATGGCTTTGCTTGTTTTCCAATGGTTAATTAGACTATTTCACAATTATAATTTATCCATTTTGGGCATGTGGCTGTATCCAAATAATACACTCATGTTATAGAATGAATTAAAGGCAGGGAAACAAACTCAATCCAGTTTTCATCTCATCCAGGTCAGGAATTATGATTCAGCCTAGTGACAGAAGCACACGTGTATTACCATAACAAAACTCAATAAAATTTATCACAAAATTAAAATATAATACTACCTGTCTCAAGTAATTTGAGTGTGACCATAATACTTTTAGTTCTTTTAACACTTTAAAAATCCATTTTCCTAAAATCTAGGGCCCAATTTGAACTGTAGTAGGCTTTTCTCTACACTTACTTGCAGGAACCTGTCATTTCTATATTTTAAGCTATGGTACAGAAATCTAAAACTTACTTTCAGTCACTGTTTTCTTAAACACTATATTCTTTTCAATAAATTTTTCTTTTCTTTCCTTGCCTTCAAAGGGCAGAAGAAAGTAAAACACTATCTCTATCATTCATTTTCTTGCACAAGATAGTTATTTGTTTTCCAAGGTCTGTGACTTAGGTATTAGTCCGAAATTTTGAAAAGTCTTGGTAAAATTTCTGTTATAGTGTGGCTACTTAGATCTAGGAAGACAACAGAGTTTTCTAATGTTTCTAACTAAAAAAAATTTTTTAATGACTCTTTTACTGTCTTTCACTAGGGGAATAACCCTTACCACTACTCTTCTCATTCTCAGAAGCTTTTTGAATGATCCATTACTTCACAGCTTCAAAGACCCACTTCTTTCATAGAGCATCCAGTGCCCTCTTCTTTAAAAAGAGCTTCAGAAACAGTTTTTTAATTGAAGGGAGCAATGGTCTTCCTTTCCTGTGTGACACTGTTTCATGTTTTATTAACCTCCTAACAAAGGTTAAATATTCCTTCTATTTGAGTTTGTTTTTTAATCCATATCAAAACTCCACTCCATTTTTTTAACCTGGGGGGGGGGGGGCACTTCATTGCCCTTGATAACCTAAAGTCAAAAAATTATCCTGGGCAAGTCACTTAACCCCTGGTGGCCTAACCTTTATCATTTTTCTGCCTTGGAACTAATACACAGTATTGATTCTAAGACAGAAGATCCAAGGGTTTAAAAAGAAAAACAAATAAAGCACCTTATAAACTGTTAACATTACATAAATATTAGTTCTTTTTCTTAATGCTTACAGAACCAAAAACAATGCCTTGTACCTAAATGTTTATACATTTGTTCAAATGTTTCTGATAGATGGAGGGAAGAGACCACTAAAATTTTTTATAACTTAGATTCAGAAATTCAAAAATAGTGAATTTGAGTGTTTTAATTGTTCTTTGTTTACATCAGAATCAATATCCCCATTTTATAGATTTTTTTTACATCATTTTATAGCATTCTGGCTATCTACCTGTTATCACTTATTACAGAACCAACCCACTTCTTTTTCCTGTCACACATTTGTTTGATTTTTTACATGTAATTTTTCATTAACATACACTGCAGCTTTTTTATACCCACCATGTGGCTCTTATTACCTTGTCCTTTGGGTAAAAAACTGATTCCTTTGAAATTCTATTCCATGATTCACTATCACATAACACTGTATTACTTACTGATATTTAAAAGATGAGTTTTTTTATTTAGAAGAGAATCTGGAGTTTATTCAATTTCTCAATTTCAGCCTGTCACACTCATTAATTCAATGTTGGGTCCAGTTCATCTACATCTGTATCCTCTGTCCCAAGGTTTCCAGTATTACAACAAACAACTTAACCCTGCCCTCTTTATTAGTGGGGCTTTTATGTGTGTCTATAAATCTAACACCAGTAACTGTCTATCCAACTTGCATATCATTCTCTGGACATTTTAATTTTTCCTGTCTGGATAGACCAGTCCTACAGCTCTGAATTGGAAGTCAAGATCTGATCTCAAAATAGAAATTTAATAAAAACCCAGGTCTACTGTTTATATTTCAAATGAGCTGTTTTAGGTGTCTTCTTCATAATAGCAGCTAGTTTAATTTATGCAGAAGGTCTTGATAATAGCAAGGCTAGGTGATTTCCTCATTTTCTCCATGTAATATTAACAAGAAATTGAAGTTTTATAATATTAGGAAAAACTTTTTCCTTGCACCTGCCCTACTAATTTATTTGATTTAAATGCATTGTTTAATTTTGGGTAGCTAAATGGCACAGCGGAAAGAGACCTAGCTTAGAGTCAGAAAGACTCTTCCCAAGTTCAAATACGGCTTAAGATACTAGCTGGTGTGACCCTGGACAAATCACTTAACTTTTTTTGCCTCAGTTGTAAAATGAACTGGAGAAGGAAATGGCAAACCACTCTGGTATCTTTGCCAAGAAAACTCCAAAATGGGGTCACAAAGTCTGAAACGACTGAACAAATTGTTTAATTTTGGGAAGAGGGTTCATCTGAGGCAAATTAAAGAGTTCTACTTTTTACCAACCTCAAACTTCTGTAGATGCTGTTCCCAGTGAAGAAAAGAAAAAAGAGAAGCCTGCATTTTGTTTTGCTGTTTAATCAGAAAAAGAAAGTCCAAATAGGGTATAATTAGAATGCCTACATTAAATAGTTCCTAGAAGAGAAATGCACTATTGTTTTAAAGTAAACTTGCTGTATTTATTAACGTTATTAGCCTTCTTTCGGTGGGATGGCCGAATCTATACACCCATGAACACTAAACACTTGTGATCGGCTAAAGCCGCTTGCAGTTAATTTTCGGGGCTCCCAAGTGGAGATAAAGAAAGGGCCTGGCGCGAGGGAGCTGCATAAAATTGGGTTTAGGGAAAGGAGGACGCCGATCCCCTAGTGTTCCCGGCGCTCACCTCTCTTCCTGCTCGCCATCAAACGGCCCCTCCCTTGGGATGTTTCCCCACCCCTTGTTCGAGTTAACCAATGAGCTGCTTGTCTCCGAAGGGGAGGCGGGACTTCCTCATTTCAACCCCGGGACTGTTGAATCGTTTCGAAGAAGATCGGAGTAACTTGTGGGTTCTGGGCTCAAGAGTGTTCTTCCTCTACGGGTTATATCTTCCTCCTATTTCTGGTACTTTCTATTTATGCCAGCGTACAAAATTCTTTCGCGGGAGTTTTCTCGAAGACCCTGTACGGTAGGCAGGGCTGCCATTGTCTTTGCGGGGAAGGAAACCGAGGCTCAGGATAGTCACGTGGTCACTCCCACCACCTACTTCCTCGACTAACCGTACCGGGAGCCTCGGGGGCGGACTCTGTTGCTGCAGTTATTTCCTCTTGTTGGCAATTACTAGTTTGGATTTCCGAATTTGGAGGAGCGGGCGGGAGGGCAGGGCTCCATCTACCTTTGCGAAGTAATCCGGTAGCAAGAATTACCACGAAAGTCAAATTCACGAATAATATGGGTGCCGACGTGGAGGACTAGGGGGCTCCGCCGACCAGGGGGCCCTAAGCGGAAATGATTGTTGACGGGGAGGATAGTGGAGGTGGCAGGAGAAGGCATTTGTAGGGGGTCCTGGCCTTGACTGGACTCCGGAAGGAATTGCATGTAAAAGGGAAGCGGGAGAAGTAACTTGCGTTGGTTTATTTAGAGTTATATCCTCTTTCCAAAAATAAACTAGCTCCGCAGTTATTATCTAAGGACTGTCGTGGTGCCGACTGAGGCTCCCAGGGGTGGTATGGGTGAGGATAGGGGTTTGAACCCAGGACACTAATAAATTATATTGAGTTTTATTTACTGCCCTGAGGCACGAGAAAAGGAAGTCATGGAAAATTGGAAAGGTAAATTAGAGCTTGTGGTTAAAGGTCTGTGGATGCCAAGATAAGGAGTGACTGGAATTGGAGTAGGACTAATTAGAAAATGAATAAAATCGTTCTGGCGGGAGTTAAAGAGCTTTAACTGAGGGAGTAGTGTTGACATTTGTGTAAAAGATAATTCGGTAGAGGTAACCACTAGAATTTGATGCCTGAGAAGAAAAGATAACTCCCAGGTTTTTACTCCATAAGGCTGGAAATGTGATGCAATTGACAAAAATGAAATAATCAGAAGGAAATGCAGGTGGCAGTGTTGGAGGAGTTGGGCATACATTTGGAGTTATTCAATAAACATTTAGAAATGGGTCAAACGTGCATAGATATATATAATAGTTGAAGCCAGGTCATAAAATAAGTGTAGAGAGAAAAAGCAGCCTGAGAAATTAATTTAATTCTCATAACTCCTTGGATGAAGTATGGTATTTTATAATTTACAGGTGATGGAAATGCAACCCAGAAAGATTGACCAATTTTACTAAATGTAACATAGATATTACTGAACAGACATTAAAAACAATGACATGATTGTCAGCTTGCTTTTTCCATGTGATCTGTTAATTGCTTTTGGTGGAAAGTCTTAAGGTTTCTCTCAACACTAATTTTTTAATCATATTTTTGCATATGCAACTTCCATTGCAAAATATATTTCTTCTCCTATACCAAGCAAGCCATTCCTTTTGTAACCAAGCTAAACCAACACATAAACTGTGTACAAAGCTTTTGTACTGTTCAAAAGTTAAATCCTTGTACAATGATGACATCAGCTACATAGAGGGGTGAGTAAGTCAGCTTTCACTTCTTTTCCCCCACTCAGAGGCCTCCCTTTGTACTCTGTCGTTTTATACACTGACTCTAAAGAAGAAAGTGACTTTTTTCAACTTTTATCTGTGGATACTCATTGCTATTCTTTAAACATTTATTGAGCACTAAAAAAAATGCTAATTATCTGAAAACATAGAAATCATCTGTTGTAAAAGGTCATACTATATAAACATTTATTTGTAAAAGTCTACTGCCAGGGTAAAGTAAGCAATAGTTTTTCCCCCCAGTGAATTTGCCTCATTTAAGAGATCTTTGGCCCTAATGGAAAAGCAGATGGAACAGTGATAAGGTTCAAGTCCCAACAAACACTCAAATTAAATTTTATTTATTGTTCAGTATTCTATTGATGCCTTTTACTTGTCATGATTTCAACTTGCCTTCTAAATTGAATCTTACCTTGTGTCAAAAAAAAAAAAAGCCAAAAATCTAGTTGTAACTTTTTAACAGTGTAGATGACATTCCATTCTAATAGGCCTCTGTCCTTTTATTTAAGTGGGGAAAGTATGTCTTCTCTGTTCTCCATGACCTTCATTTTTTAAAAAAAGTAATTCAATTTGAATTCCTTTGTGATATTTTTTACATTGTTGTGCATCTTAGATTCTGTTAAAACTTATTTTCTACTGCATCATGCCTTCTATGTTTCTTCGAATTCATTATTTTTTACTGCACAATAAAATTCCATTACAATTCTTATTCCATGGCTTTTTCTAGCCCAAGCATTAGGCCTTCCACTTTGTTTGCATGCTAATATATATTGAATTTTGTTTCTGACTTTGATTTCCTTGGAGTAAATGCCCAGGAATGAGATTGCCTTGGAATAACATACTTAGCTGCCTTTGTATGAAATATATGTTACATGTCCTATAAATGTCTTTCTGATCAGTATTTTTCTTGATCGTTGAAATTTCAAAAGATTTTGTTCTAATCTAAACAGATATTCTGTATAATAGTTCAGGGTTTGTTTTTTAAACAGTAGTTTTATTGTTTTTTTTAAAAGCCACAAAGGGAAAAGTGTATACTTTGTGGAATAAATCAAGTCAGCTAACTCAAAATGATAGTTACTTTCAAAAAGCTTTTCTTCAGGGTTTCAAGAACAAACCACTTGAGTGCATATGATCATGAGAGAAAATAGCTTACATCATTTCACATATCCATAAATTCTGTGAAAAAGGATACAGAATTTCAGAAAATATTTTTGATAACAGTGTTTGAGGGAGGATAAAAATGATGTTCTGAAAATGTTATTGTGATTTTTTAAAATTGCCTATCATACTGAGAAATTAATGAGTTTTTAATTTAGAAGTAAAATGAGCACACAAAAAAGGATAGTAACAATGTAAACTTACATGCTAATGAGGATTCACTCCTTTCTTTTTGTCCCTAACACTTAGCATTGTGCAGAGGATATAGTAGACACAGCTTATTGACCAGCTGACTAGAGATTGTACCTCCTTGCTGCATTTCTATGTTAAAGACTGAGTGATTAAATAATTCCATGGAAAATTTTAATCCCTAATTTGAATGTAGCACCTGTAATGTAGCAGAAAATAGTACTGAATTTGGAGTCCAAATACTTAGTTTTTCTCTGGTTTTGCCAATTTATTACTTTGGTATCCCACAGGCAAGTCCCTTAACTTCTCTGGCTTTGGTTTCCTAATTTGTAAACTGAGGGTGCTAGACTAAATCTCAGGTCCCAAATAGCTCTAAATTTGTAAAATTGATCTGTTCTTTTATTTTAACAGGACTAACATGCTTTGAGAAAACTATTCCATGTTATGGCCTATTTAGTATAGGGTTGTCTTTGGAAAACTCTTACATTCATTAGCAATGGAGATTGAAGTTCGCATGGTGCTTTATGAAGATGATTCTGTAGAAGTACATTATGTTGATGGCTCCAAATTACAGCTTTCTCCATGTGGTTCTGAATACCTATTTGAAAAGGCACCTCCTATTTCAGCACACCCTTTGCAGCAACCAGAAAGAGTTCGTCAAAGGACCCAATTTGTTATTAGTAATTACAGAGTACGTGAGTGTGTGATATTCCAATTATTTTTTATAATATGAAAAGATCATTGAGGGAGGTTGGTGAAGATGAAAAATAATTAGTGCTCTGGATAACTGTCATTCTCTCTTGATTAAAAAATGGTTGAAATTAATTATTTTTCTTTGTTTTTCTTTCTCATAGGAACAATTACTGCGGGCTCTAGATTTTAGAAATTGCTTTTCTAGTCGTCCTTTTTTACCTGAAAGCATCATACCTTCTGAAAGAAAACAGGTAGACTTTTCTTTGTGTCAAATTTTCTTAAATGTAATCTGAAAAAGTAAACTATGTATCATAACTTTGGATCCAGTTGTTTTAGTTTGTTATTATGGCACCAGGAAATAGAATCATATGTATGGTATTTATAAGTCTATAGATTCCATGTGATAACAGCTTTGAATATTTTAATATTTAGAAGAACTAGATAATTTGTTTTTATTTACAGACCAAATCTAAACTTTTTATAATGGATGACTATCTTTTAGTTCTTAAAATCTATGCAAATTGTAAGGTCTTGACATTTAACCATTATATGTATTTTTAAATGCCATTTACAATATAATAATTCTTGTTCTTTATGTAATGCTTTTAGCAGTGACATTTTCCTGGAAAGTATTAACTTTACAGTTTCAATTCAACCCCCATAAAGCAATTAATATTTTCAAGGCACTGAGCTTAGCCCTGAGGCTAACAAATGAGATACAATCTGTTTTCTCAAGAAACTTACAGTTTAACAGGGGAAATAATACACAGATACAAATAAATATAGTACAAATTAAAATCTGATAATGTATGAAAAGTTCAAATTACCATGAGAGTTCAGAGAAATGGTAAGGAAAAGTTTCATAAAGAAGGAGTCATGCAAGCATTAAGTAGTTTCTACAAGTGCTGGTGGGAAAAAGTTCATTACAAACATAAGAAACAATCTAAATACATATAGTACATATAGTACATACATATACTAAATACATATAGTAGAGGTTACAATTAGTTTTAAAAAGATTGAATGGTTCAATCATTCATTGAATGGTCTGAAGCAAAAAATATGGGAAGAGAATAGCCTGAGATAAGTATAGGAAGATGATGTCCTAGAATTGAGGGCTAGAAAAGATTATAAATATAGACCTAAAAAGACCCTTATAGAAATTTTTTCTACTCTAAACCTCTCATTTTACAACTGAATAAACTGAGCCTCAGAGATATCAGTTGACTTGCCTAAGGTCCCAGAGGAACAGTATCTAATAGAATTAGGACTGAAACTCAGGTCTTCTGAATCCTGAAGTCCAGGTGAGAACCAGACTCTGGAAGCCTTGGAATGTTAGGTTAAAGAAAGAAAGGTAATTAACCTTTTAATATTAGGTGATTGGAAGTATAAGAGTAAATAAATAGATCAGGAGAAAAGATAGATTTGGGGGCAAAGCTGAGTTCAATTTGAGATTTGAGACCTTGAAATTGAATATGGATCATAGACAGTGTACTGTGAAATGTAAAAGGGCCTGCCAAAAGAAAAATGTAGGCTAGTGTTTTTTTGGTTTTTTTGTTTCTTAATATATATTTTCTGGAAGGCCATTTGAACTTAAAAGGCAGCATTCCAGGGATATTATTTCTAGAGTAATTATTGCTATATATTGTAGTTGGCTTATTAGGTAACAGTGATTGACCAATCAGTACCTGAAAAAGAAGAAATTTTACCTTCATTATTTCTTACTTCTCTTATTTCTCCCATTCATGCAATCTACATTCCAGTTCAAGTGACTGGCTCTGTGTCCTAAATATGCCTTGTATTTTCCTTGTCTTGTTTATGCTGCTATTCCTTATGTTGACAAAAATTGTTCAAAAGCTTCTTAGGACATTTCCTATGGTCATATCTGTAATTAGGTTGGAGAGGCCAAGGTTCTCCCATATTGCAATTTCCCAAGGGCACAAACTCCACCTCCCATCCCCGCTATCCTCCAGTGCTTCCTGACTTTTTAGGATTCTCACATCCAGAATCACCAAGTAGTCCATCTCCTAGAGCAGTGATGGCAAACCTAAGACACACGTGTCAGCACTGACACTACGTAGCCAATTTCAATGACACATGGCTCATAGAGAGAAGTATGGGGCCCCATGCCAAGGATGAAACATTTGCTGTAGTGTAGACACTCTGTGCATTATAGATGACAATTCTACTTATATTAATTTACCTATTTTGGTTTATTAATTACAGTTATATACTACGATTATGCATTTTTGTTATTTATAAATATCGCAAAATTATGTGTTTTTTTTTTCTTGAAGTGACACACCACCCAAGTTATACTCGGTTTTGACAAATTTTGACACACCAAACTCAAAAGGTTGCCCATCACTGTCTTAGAGGATCCTGTTCCCCTCCCATCCCAATGCTGTACAACCCTTCTACCCCTTATAGCAGGTTCCTCTTTCTTCTCCCTCTCTTTGCCTGGCCTTTTGAAACTGAACCTTGAAGGTCCTGCTCCTCTGCTGGCAAGTCTACCCCACTGTACTAACCCAGTTGTTCTTCCTTTTCTTTTCCACCTCTCTTCCCACAGTGCTGGCCAGTGTGACTTGGACCTGACTATGGTTTTAAGCAGTTAAATTAGATTGGTTCAGAGGAGAAGGTGTAGGTGTGAGAAAAAATGAAGAGTCAAGAATGATACTAAGATTTCTGTACAAAGTGTCTAGAAGAATGTTACCTTTAACAGAAATTTAATAGTAAGGGAATGAGTAGATTTTAAGGGAAAGGTGAGCTCAGCTTCAGTCATTTAATTTGCAGTGTTGAGATGCAGAGGTAGGTATATCTAGGTAGATCAGGCAGTTGGAAATTCAAAACTAGTGCTCAGAGGAAGGGCCAGGTAGTAAGAATCAACTTTGGAATGACCTCTATCAAGTTAATTGAAACCTAGCAGGCAAGTTTGGAAAGCAGAGAACAAAAGAGGGGCTAAACAGAGAACCAGAGGAAGAGAAAGACTAATTAGATAAAAGACATTGAAAAGGCAACTTGTAGAAAAAAAAAGAAGCAAAAGACAGCAAATTTATGGAATCCAAGGGAAGAGAATCAAGAACAGATTTGTCTGTAGTATTCTTTTCTTTAATCCTTACCTTTCATCTTAGAATCAATACTAAGTATCAGTTCCAAGGCGGAAGAGCCTTTTTTTATTCTTTCATTTTCTAATTTTTATTTTAATAAATTTCCACGTGAATTTTCCAAAGTTATATTATCCAAATTGTTTTCTTCCTTTTTTCCCTTTTCCCTCCTGGAGCTGGTAAGCAGCTCAATCTGGGTTTTACATGTATTATCACAAAAAAAAACAAAAAAACATGTTTCCATATTATTTCATTTTTATGAGTGAATAGTCTTATAAAACCCAAACCCTAAAACATCTACCCAAATAAAGAAGTGATAAATCATATGCTTCCATCTGTATTCTTACTCCAACAGTTCTTTCTCTGGAATAGATTTTTTTCAAACATCCCTTAGAATTGTCCTGGATCATTGTATCACTTTTAGTAGCAAAGCCTTATCATATTTCATTGTTCCACAACATTTCAGTTACTGTGTGCAATGTTTTCCCAATTCTCCTTATTTCACTCTGCATCAGTTCATGTAGGTCTTTCCAGTTCTTTCTGAAATCATACTGTTCATCATTTCTTGCAGCACAGTAGTATTCCATCACCATCATATACCATAATTTGTTCTGCCATTCCCCTACTGAGGAATATCTCTTTAGTTTCCAATTTTTTTCCCCACCACAAAAAGAGCAGCTATAAATATTTTTGTGCAAACAGGTCCTTTCCCTCTTGTTTTTTTAATCTCTTTGGGGGGGAAGCTGGGTAGCTCAGTGGATTGAGAGCCAGGCCTAGAGACAGGAGGTCCTAGGTTCAAATCTGGCCTCAGACACTTCCCAGCCGTGTGACCCTGGGCAAGTCACTTGACCCCCATTGCCTACCCTTGCCACTCTTCTGCCTTGGAGCCAATACACAGTATTGACTCCAAGATGGAAGGTAAGGATTTAAAAAAAAAAATCTCTTTGGGATACAGACCTAATAGTGGCATTACTGGATCAAAAGGAAGGGTATACATTCTTTTATTGTATTTTGGGCATAATTCCAAATAGCCCTCCAGAATGATTGGATCATTTCACAACTCCACTAGCAATGCATTAGTTCCTAATTTTGCCACATCCCCTCTAATATTTATCATTTTCCTTTACTCTCATATTAGCTAATCTAAGAGGTACTTCAGAGTTGTTTTAATTTGCATTTCTCTGAACAAGAGTGATTTAGAGTATTTTTTCATATGATTATTGATAGCTGAAAACTAGCTATTTGTATCCTTTGATCATTTATCAATTGAAGAATGCCTTGGATTCTTATAAATTTGACTTCATTCTTTATGTATTTGAGAAATGAGAACTTTACAGAGAAATTTGTTATGAAAAATTTTTTCCCAATTGATTCCCTTCTAATCTTGGTTGCACTGGTTTTGTTTGTACAAAAACTTTTTAACTTAATATAATCAAAATTGTTCGTTTTATATCTTGTAATGTTCTCTATCTCTTATTTGGTCATATTCTTCCCTTCTCCACAAATCTGACATTAAACTATTCTATTTCCCCCTAATTTACTTTTTAAAATTGTTTTTAAACCCTTAACTTCTGTGTATTGGCTCCTAGGTGGAAGAGTGGTAAGGGTGGACAATGAGGGTCAAGTGACTTGTCCAGGGTCACACAGCTGGAAAGTGTCTGAGGCCGGATTTGAACCTAGGACCTCCTCCTCTAGGTCCTGTCTCTAGGCCTGACTCTCAATCCACTGAGCTACCCAGCTGCCCCCCCCCCCACAATTTACTTTTAATATCACTCATGTTTAAATCATATCCATTTTTACCATATGTGGGTATAGGCTAGAACCTAGGACCTCCTATCTCTAGGTCTGGCTTACCTAGCTGAGTTACCTAGCTGCCCCTCTAGAGTGTTTTCTTAAAAGAATGATGGTTAGTGTGAGCATTTAGCAAAGAATGTAGTCATCTCCAAGAGCCAACATACTTCATCAAAAACAGTTCTCACTTGCTTCATTTCCTTTTTTTTGACTATAACTACTAGACTCCTAAATCAGAGATAAGATTAGATAAATTTAGTTAGATTACTTATGTTTTAGCACAGCATTTGATAAACATTTCCAGGGCAATTCTTATGGAAAAGATGAAGAGTTGTGGGCTAGACAGGTGCAGTTGGGATTAATGACATAACCAGGCCCACATAGCAGTCATAAATGGTTCAATACCAGCTTGGAGAGAAGCCTCTACTTCAGATTTGAGATTAACATTTTGATTAATGACTTACATAAAAGCATAAATAGCATGCTTATTAAATCTACAGAAGATACAAAAGGTTGGATAGCTGAAGTAGATGACTGAGTCAGGATTCAAAAGAACTCTAAAGCTACAATGCTGTAATGTTCTTAATGACAGAATTAATAGGGATAAATGTGAAGCATTACATTTGGGTTTAAAAAACATCTCAAGTACAAGATGAGAAAGACTTGTCTAGCTAGCAGTTCATCTAGAAAAGATCTGGAAGGTTTTGGTTTTTTAAACTCTTACCTTTCCTCTTAGAATCAAAACTGTGAATTGGTTCCAAGGCAGAAGAGCAATAAGGGCTAGACAATGGGAGTCAAATGATTTGCCCAGGGTCACCCACCTAGGAGGTGTCCAAAGCCAGATTTCAACCCAGGACCTTCTGTCACCAAGCTTGGCTCTGCCTCTACTGAGCCATCTGGCTGCCTTCTGAATAAGTCTTTTAAAAGATTACTGCTCAGGAATCCTTCTTACCAATTCTTTCTGTGTCTTTGGATATAATTCATCTGGACCTGACAATTTTAACTTATTTAGGGTTAGTTAGCTACAGTCTTCTCTCAATAGCTCATTAACTATCTTGAGTTACCCATTAGGAATTTTTGTTCTATCATTTTTTTGTTCTTTCATTTCCTGTCTGGGAATCTTGATCTTTGGGAGAGAAAATAGGGGCAAAATAAAGTTATTCTGCCTCTTTTCAGTGCCTATTATCACATCCACCACAATTCCTACTATCCCTTCTTTGAACCTTCTCTTTTTCTTAATAAGACTTGAAAAAAACCCAATACAACTTTTTGTTCTTTGAATTCATCACTAACTTCTCATGTCATGTTTTAAGATTCCAGATGTTCTTTTTCTTTTTTTTTTTTTTAAACCTTTAACTTATGTGTATTGGCTCGTAGGTGGAAGAGTGGTAAGGATAGGCAATGGGGGTCAAGTGACTTGCCCAGGGTCACACGGCTGGGAAGTGTCTGAGGTTGGATTTGAACCTAGGACCTCCTGTCTCTAGGCCTGACTCTCAATCCACTGAGCTACCCAGCTGCCCCCTCCAGATGTTCTTATAGAACCATTCCACTCTTTTATATCCACCTCTTTTTGTGTTTTAAGTTCAGTGACTTTATGCATTCATATCATACCTTTTTTGCATAGCCTTATCTTCTTCCTCACTGAAATTTCCATTTATTCCCAACTTTAATTCCTGAGAACTTTTTACTCTTTCTGCATTGATTTCCTCTGTTGAATCTTATACCTTGCAGTTTTAACTGTCCTTTCAGTGTACCTTTTGAAGTCTACTCTCCCATAATGTAGGGTACATGTCAGACATGGATTTTGCTTCCTTTTCTGTCATGAATTCTAAGATCATGTGATCATTTTCCCCTTCTTCCTCAATTATTCTTATTGTTTCTATTTTATCAACCAGTTTTTCCTTGTTGATCTGAGAATAGCAGTTCAGGCAGGTTAAGAATAGTTCAAATCCAGCCTTAGACACTAGCTGCGTGGCCCTGGTCAAGTTATTTAACTTCTGTCTCTTTTTCTTCAACTATAAAAATGGGAATAATAATAGCACTTTACTCCCAGGGTTTTTTCAAGGATCAAATGACATAGTATATCTAATAATAGATGTATAAAGTAGTGGATACACAAAGTCATTGAATAATGTAGATATGTAGTATGTAAATTCCTTAGCATGGGACAGGCATATAGTAGGTGTTTAATAAATGCTTGTTCCTTTCCCCATTTCCTCAGTTATTTGAAGGAAATTAGTCGATTGACTTTTATTTAAGGAGTATCTTAGCAGATGTTCAGATAAGTAAATTTTCCCAGTTGCTACTATATGTCTCCTTGCAGCCTTATGATCTGTTTAATGAACTCATTTATTTTTTCTTCTGGCTGGGTAGTGTAACAATTAAAAGGGCCAGCAAGAAATGAATATTAGAAGGGAGATGGAGAAAGTCTATGTGGTGCGTCTCTCCTCCAGCTCTCCCCTGGAATATACACTGGGAGACTTTAAGGGGGTTTCACCCCAAAACTGGGTGAACTGGATGGTCATACCGCCCCATAGGAGCTGGGGGTGAGACTTCCCTATAAGATGAGGTATGAGATACCCCAATCTGATTCTGAATAAGGAAGAGGTTCACACAAACCTCCCTCCAATCAGTTAAATTCACAGTGGGTGGTCCGGCTTCAAGATGGAGGCAGCCAGACCAAGCTGTGGTTTTCCTCTCCCTTGTTGTCTCTCAGGCACTCTGGAACGCTATCTGACTGATGAATGGCTTTTATTATTCATAATCCAGGGATTGGGGAAAGGGGTGAAGGGCAGAGGGATTTTGGGGTGCCCTCTTCTCTATTTCTATGGGGTCTGTTACTTAGGAGGGAACCTTTGGGGTTCCCACTCCTAAGCTTCTTCCCCCACCCCTTCTCCTTCTGTTTCTATTTCTATTTTTCTGTTTCTATCCTTTTCTATAATTATAAGTTTTGACTGAAACGGAGTCTCTCAGCAAGGTTGGGTGATGAGTGAAGGAGACTAAGAGATCACTCCCAAAATGGAGTCCAAAAACTTAGCTGACTGGTTGAAGTCTTGATGGGTGAGATGCGATGGAATGGCCTTGATCAGGGAATCAGGGTTTCAATTTCCAAAGGAAGATCCTCAGGAAGCCCTCAAGACTGGATCCGAGCTGTGATGTCCTACTTCTCTCTTCTCCCAGTCCTCCAACTGAAGACCTTTCCTCTCTTCCTCCCCAGAGAAATTCCCAGAATTCTCTCTGGTCTCAACTGTCAGCAACTGTCAGCAACTGCCTTCTCTGGCTCCTTTTGTCCCCATCCCCCTTGCACAAATCCCATCCTTACAGTAGTTTATCAGAACAATATACCTTTTGTTTTCCTCTCTGCTGATCCTCACCCAACTGCCTTCACTGGTTCTTGAATTATCATGTGAAGAGAACCCTTTCCCAGGATCATGCATGAGGTCTTACCTGTATCCCTACACTCCTACATACATCATCTATTGTAAGGTTATGTGACTGAGTTTGACCCAGATGTGATTCAATTTGACCTGGAAAGGGGAGGGAGGTTAAAAGGTTGGAGACATGGAAGTAGGCTCTTTTTTTTTTTTACTTCAGTAACCAGCCAAGAGAAAGGTGGCTGAGGTAGCCATATTGAGACCACCCATGTGGCTAAATAGAATAGGTCTTTCTCTCTAACTCTCTGCCTTTACCTATCTAAGTAAATTCTAATAAAATTTATGAAAAATAAGGACCATAGTCCCAACTTTATTTCTTATGAAAGAGGAAGGAATGGGCTTGTACCTCTAGTGGCTAAGCTGCCTGATAGTGGAAGAAAAGGAATTGGTTATGCAGTAAGGAGGCAATACAGGGCATAAGGGATTTAAGAATGGAGAAGAGCATATTGTTGAAATAGTCAAGATTCTGAAGAGAAGCTGAGCAGCTGTGTTAGACTGAGAAGGGTAAGAAATAAGAGAATATGCCTTCATGATTGATGTTAACTATAGATTCACAATTGAGGCTGCAGGCTAGTTAGACAAAATGATGCTCTGAAAAGGCAGTTTTATAGTTAAAAGTCTTGGCAATGAGCAGTTTGAGTGACGATGAAGTCTAGGGTATACCTTAAACATGCTGGGTGGCAGAAGTAGAGTGTGGGTAGGGATGATAACAGTTGGGGAAGTTAAGGCTAGATTATTAGAAGGGACTTAGAAGTGAGAATATTAGTTATTGAAAAAGATAGGATTCAGAAGGACAGGAAGACTGTAAGCTAAGTGCTTACTGAAAAATGTGGGAGAGAGTAGAGAGCAAAAGATGACAGGAACAAAGTTTGGGGAAAGGGTTGTAGAATCAGTAGTGTGAATAGCCTGTGTGATGCAGTGATAGTGAAGATGGAGTCATAATACCCAGGTTAAAATCCCAGATCTACCACTTACTACTTGTTGCTACCTTCAGCAAGTTACTTTCAAGGGTCCTCAGTTTTCTATCTGCAAGATAAAGGAAGTTAAGCTAGATCACTTTTGACTTATAACTGGTTATTTGATGTAAGAAAAGGTTGTTGCATTATGGTGGTGGGATAATGTTCTAGAAGTGGTGATGAGGGAGTGAATAATGTGCTAGCACTTCCTCTTAGCTCCTTTGTCTATCTATCAGTGATGGCAGTAAAGTTCTGAGAGAAATAGAGAAATTTCCTGAAAATCATAATTTTAGTCACTGTAAGAAAATGGGAGGACTATAAGAGGACAAGGTCAAGGATGAAAGAATGTGCTGGCATTGAGGATCCAAAAGAAATAAGGTGAGCAGAGGGACAGTAAGGTTTGGGAATAATACTGTGATCAACTGGAATGATAGTATAGGAAGGGATTTTGTAATCTTAAACCATGGAGAGGTCAGAGTTAAAAGAGCTTTATATAGAGCCCTGTGGTTTTAGGTGGCTCCTAGTGGCCTGTATTTAACCAGTGATGGCGACTCTGGCTTCAGACGGGAAGCTGAATTAGTACCAGTGCTTCCTTTATAAGCATCTCTCAGATAATCTACTGTTGCTGAGGCAAGATCTTTAGTCTCTCAACCTTTGATTCTAATATTGCTTAAACTACCACCTCTAAATAAACAAAAAAGTTGAATTGTTTGCAGAAAATGTTTAGTATAATCCTTATTTTATTTTATTTTTAAACAGTCTGTCTTCACTAATATCTCAGAAGTCAGGTGGCCCAGTCACGATACTCATAATGCAGTGATATCTCTGGATGATGGCACGGTGAAGATTTCATCTTTAGATGGTTATGCTTCTCTTTGCCTACCGAAAGAGCAACATGAATTTACTATACAGTTTTTATGCAAGATCAGCCAAAGGTCTCACTCACTAATGGTACTATCAGAAGAGAAGAGTAATAATTTAAAGAAAGTGGATAAACACTGTGGAAAAGCAAGCAAAAACTGTATGTTTAGAACAACTCCTGTTGGACAGAGTTT
Organism: Gracilinanus agilis; assembly: GCF_016433145.1. Lineage (NCBI taxonomy): Eukaryota > Metazoa > Chordata > Mammalia > Didelphimorphia > Didelphidae > Gracilinanus > Gracilinanus agilis. The sequence continues at coordinate 373,863,807 of NC_058130.1, forward strand.
GAAGAATAAGGAAAATGATTCATATTGCCATATCACCAAATCCAAGGAAGTATTAGGGGCAAATAAATTTGTAAATGGATCTGAAGGGAAAGAGCTGGCACCTTTGTATCACAAGAAATACACATTTGTGTACATATGGGTGAAGCAGTGCTGGTCTGTGGACTCCTGTCCAGAAGAATGGAAATACCCTTTATCTCTGGCACTTAACTTTCTTCATAAACTTAATAACACGTTGAAAGCTGATCAGACTGCTAGCCAGGTTACAGTCTTAGCATCTGGTATTTCAAAGGAGGGTGACGAGGTTTCTGTTCTTCCCAGAGCTCTTCCCCTCAGCTGTCATAATCCACATTTGCACAGGTAATGAAAGAATTATTTATTTTTCAGAAAAGGTGTACTGTCAAAATTAAAGATATTTTCAAAAAGTCTTGTTTCAGTTCTTAAAATGGGTATAATAGAATTTATTGTTTTTATAGAAATTTTGGGATATACCTCTGTTTCTTAGTTTATTCATTTTTAGTCACAAATTCCCAGTTAAGTCCAGTTAGTTTTGTGTGCACACATAAAAAATCCCAAACCAGCCAACTATCCCATACCATTCATGCTTAGCCTCAGACCCTAACTCAGTTTCATGTCAAATAAATATAACAGTGAAGTTAAATAAAGCATCATACATGTTGTCCTGTTCAATCCTTATCACAGTTATTTGAAATAGTGCATGTATTAGTACCCCCATTTTACAGATGAGGCAACTTGAATCTCAGTGTCATTTTTCCAATGTTAATCTAAATCCAGTTCTTTTTTACGAGGAAAGATGTCTAGATAGTTGAATTGCCTACCCATCACCAGTGTTAAAAGATATGAGTCAAAAATGATGGTAGACCTGAAGAAATTTCATCATTGCAGAAAACATACAGGCAAAACTTTAATGCCCCAAATGTTGGTTAGTACTTATAACAATAATGGACCAAAACTTTTGAAATTCTCAGAATAAAAGAATTCATTAAAAAACTTAAAATAATTTAATAATCTGGACTAATGTTTTTAAAGTTATTGATACTTTTAGTTTTTACATCAACTATATTTCCCAGTATCCCACCCCCCCACGCCTAAGAGTCATCCCTTAAAACAAAGAGTACAAAAGAAGGAAGAAAGTTCCATTTTGAACCACTGTTAATCAAGTCTGATACTATATTCCAAATCTGTATGTAGTCCATTCACCTCTACAAAAGAGGGAAGGTGGTACATTCTCAGATCTCTTTGGTGCCTATTTTAGTCATTAAAATTCCACACTGGGCTGAATCGGCATTTCTGAATGATTTTTTTAGTATTTATTATCAGAGTATTGCAGAAAACCATCAAAAAAGTTTATCAATTTAAAAAAATAAAAATTATTAAAAAAACTTGATCAATTTAGATAAATGTTTTTCCACTGGAATTTAAAAAATTTATTTTTATTTTTCATACTCTAAATTTGGGACTGGAGGTAGGAATCATTCCATGATTATAGTATTTTGTTGTTTTTTTTTTTTTTCAGGTAAACATCAAAATACCACTATAAATACCATGTTTGTTTTTATTTTGTAAACAGGTGGAATTTCTCTGATTCATCTTTACAGGAACAAGAATACACCTATCCTGAACTAATAAAAGTAGTGTGGTATAAAGGTACTGTATTTAGGTAAGAAACTCATGTGACATAGTTTATTTTTTTAAAAAACATTACCCACATATGAGCATCCTCTGAATCAAAATTTCATTCTTACTGAGTATTGAAATTCTCAGAATAAAAGAATTTCTTTCTTTTTTTAAACCATTACCTTCCACCTTATAATTAGTACTGTGTACTGATTCCAAGGCAGAAGAGTGGTAAGGACTGGGCAATGAGAGGTAAGTGATTTGCCCAGGGTCACACAGCTAGGATGTGTCTGAGGCTAGATTTGAACCTAGGACTTACTGTCTCTAGGCCTAGCTTTCAATCCACTGACCTACCCAGCTGTCCCCTACATGGTTTTCTTTAGATGTATTCGTATACATAGCAAAAAAAAAAAAAAATCAGTTTGAACTTAACATTGCTCTTTTCTAGACTTACTCATGAAACTGTGAACTCAATACAAATTTTCCCTGGTGATGGATCCATTCTCAAATCAGAAGGAGCTTTTTGGGGGAACTATTTCACATTGTCTTCAGTACACAAAGGATCAGAACAAGTAGGTCTATAATAATAATATAATCTCCATCCAACAATACTATTGGTTGAATAGATGTTTTTGATGCTTTTAGTTTAGCCTTCCAAATTGCAAGGATATGCTTCATGAAATAAATTGATTTGAAATACAATTATCATAATATACTGCCCAGTCATGGCACAGACTGCATTATTATCCAACTTGAAAAGTTTCATTATACTATATTCCATTATAATGTATTTTCACCCCACTGTCCTCAATTTGTCTTTGCAATCTTGGTTTAAAATATAGTTAGGTCCTGGATACAAATCTGGCCTCAGAAACTTCCTAGCTGTGTGACCCTGGGCAAGTCACTTAACCCTCATTGCTTCATCCTTACCACTCTTTGGCCTTGGAACCAATACATAGTATTCATTCCAAGATAGAAGCTATGGTTTATTTTTAATAAAATAAAATATAGATAGTCTATATTTCTTCCAGTATATGATTGATAAAGTTTTTTGACAAAGAAAGTTGAAGCCAATAGCACTTGAGCACTTTGAGCACATATTATTTCTGTTGTTCACTTGCTCAAAGTGTATATCATGTTTTTCTTAATAACTAAATTGGTTATAATTTTTTAGACATTAATAAATGTTACTCTTTTGAGTTTAAATTTTCTGGCCAAATGGATGCATGAAGAATGCTATGAATCATGCTTAGGGTTAATGGAAGATTAACAAAGTGATTTGACTTGCTAGACATAATTTGATAACGATGGGCTTTAATTTACTTTGGGGTACTGGTACTTGACATCTCTCCCTTAAGAAACATCATAATAGTATCCCATTTTTCTTTGCAGGATAGATTGTACTAAACAGACTTTTCCTCCTATCTACAATAGAATAAAAAATGGCATAATTGCTTAATTAAGCCAGGGGGCAGGCAAGACAGTTGAAAATTAAGTCAATCTTAACATGCAGTGTGTAAGCATGGAGGAAAAATGTTAGGACATATAATAACAATTAGCTATATTCTTATTTATATACTCTTTTAAACTTGCAAAGCACTTAGCATATATTATTCCCATTTATAGATGAGGAAGCTGAAGCAGACACAGAGATTAATTTACTTGGTCAGAGTCAAACAGCTAGGATGTTTCCGAGACAGAATTTGAACTTCCCGATCCAAGTTCAACACTCTATCCACTGTACCACCTACCTACCACAGATAGAAACCGTATTCTTGTCTGTAGTAATGTCTCCCCCTTTATGCAGAGCTCAAACTAACAAAGCAATTTTGGTCAAATTTTTTTTCCCTATACATTAAATTCACTTTTGTGTTTAAATAGGATGAGATGAGGAGAAAACAATGCTCTGGCATAATAACTGGATTTAAGTAAGCAATGTTTAAAATTATTCAAGAACATAGATGCAAAGTGATTAGATACAAGATAGTTTGGGAGGATCCTGGCAATTAGGGGTGATCAAGAAAAACTTAATGTAGTTGACATTTGAACTACTTCTTGAAGGAAGAGAGAGACTGAGATAAGAAGAGTTCATTCCATGAATATGGGGATGGCTGATGCAAAGGCATGGAGACAGGAAGTAGAGGGCATTTTATGTGCCAAGCAGAGGGAAGGCTGTTTTGACAATACTGCATAGTGCAGGGTGGGGAATGGTATCTGATAGACCAGAAAGATAGGTTGGGCACAGCTGTAAAAGGTTTTCAAAGCCAAATGGAAGAGTTTTATATCTCATCCTAAAGACAAAGGGGTGTGACAAATTGGTTTTACTAGGGAAGTACGTGGTCAAACTTCAGTAATGGTGTCTTAGATGAACAAAAGTGGAGAGCAGCTTAAGGCAGGGAAACCAGTTAGGCTATGGTAAGATGGCAGCTATGTGTGTAGTAGTAGAAACAGCTAGAATTAGCAACCGTTTGAATTTGAAGGAGGAGGAAGAGTTAACCAACTGGAAGAGTGATGAGGCTTTCCATAGAAGTAGCGAACTTTGGAAGAGGGATGAGTTTTAGCAGAAAAGATAATGAGTTAAATTTTGGACATGTTGAATTTCAGATGTCCAGTTGGGTAAGTCGGGAGAAATTGGGATATATAAGTATGTGTCATCTGTATAGAGATAATTAAACTCAAATTGAAAATAGTGAGGTTGCTGAGAGAGTGTAGCAAGAGAAGAGGGTCTCAGTGGAATGGTTTGTCAGCTCCGGGAGGAAGAAGGAAAGAGTTGAAATAATAAAATAAGCCGTGATTAGAGATAAATCCAGGGATATGCTAGAGCAAACTCTCACCAGCTTATAAAAGCCAATTTTTAAATTTTCAGCGTTAGCATTTACTCCCCTGAAATCAGCCAACACTACAAATCAGGGTTTGATTTCTTGTTTCGTTTACTGTCTAAACTAAAAGTAAAGAAAATGGTAATACTGAAGATTTAATTTACAGTGAATTCTTCAACAACCAATTGTTAAACATTTACCAGCTCACACCTACTAGACATAGCTACTATTTTATAGATTAAGTAGCAGCTATTGCCTTGTCTTTATATAATAATAAGGTAAATTCTTCATTTCCTCTAAAATACAGTGAGGGCAGTGATGACCTGATAATCACATGTTTTTTAAAAGGTACTAGTTGTACCAATGCAACTATCAATAATATGTAAATAAGTCTTGATTGATCACACATGTTAAAACCAGTGGAAATGCGAGTTGGTTATGGGGAGGATGAAGGGGAAAGTAAAAACAAGAATCATATAACCATGGAAAATTTTTCTAAAAAAATAAAATATTTAAATCTAAAAAAAAAATAAAAGTTACTAGTTATACCAATTTAGAACTAATTTATTTCTAACTACATTTTCAGAGAGAAGAGAAAATGTATTCAATACAAAATCTTCCTCTGGATCGACCAGGTAGTCCATATTCTGTGCGTTCCCTTATTATACAGGCTACCAGGTGAGCTGTACAACTTTCAGCTTTATGAAATACCGTGTGTGTAAAAATGCTACAACATTTTCTTTTACTTAGGGAATAAGATGAGCTGGTAGGCACTCTGAAATTGTGTAAACTTAGGTGAACAACTTTTTTGCTGTAGATAAAGATCTGGAGTCACTGATTTCTGATCTCTAACATTCTGTGACTGGGTGTATTTTCAGATACATTTGAATACAAAAAATACATTCTTTTTGGCATGCCAGTAGAAAAAAGACATGGGGGGAGGGGGTGCTTCCAGTATCTTTTTATGTCTTTGTCACTGGTGATTACAGCTTTTTACTGATTTGTGGAATCATAGTGAGAATAAAATTTCGTCCTGCATACTTTTTAACCATTATCTTTACATTTTATTCAACTAGGAAGAGACCCAAAACCTAATGCATGTTTCAGACACCTATTTCTTTATGCTTCACATTGATGATCTCTTATGTAATAAACTATAGCATAGGGAAGGCTAAAGGTGCTTTGAGAACACTTTTGCCACTGTCTCTGGACATCGTTACACTTCAGCAGCTCCTGCTTCCCTTAATCTATGTGGCTCTTCCTTGAAGAGATAGGTGTCTGATTGTCTAGACCTAGGGATTTGAGAGGTAGCAAGGCAAAGGACATAGAGAAGCAGTTTTACTCTCAGAAAGACCTAACTCAAAATCCTTCCTCTAACAAAAGTTGTTAAACTATTGGTAACTATTGATAAGCTGCTTAACCTCTCAGCATCCCAGGTAACTGTTCAAGTCTATAACTATAGAGGAGTAGCACAGCTACTCCCTATTGTTGGAGAGAGTTTCTATGCTGGCAATTCCTCATACTAAAGAAATCACAGGCCCAGATAAAAATTTTTTTAAATCAAGGAAATCAAAGAGAAACACCCCCAACTGAGATATTAGGTGAAAGGGTAGGAACAAGGGCTCACCCACAGGGCCTTTAAGCATCAGTCACTGGGAGAAGAAAGATTATGGCAAACCTTAATACAAGTGAATATTGCTTTTGATTTAAAATGTTGCATGGTCCTGTGATTGAAGCTATTATTAAGAGCTAGAATATGCCACTTTAATTGCTAGTATTTAACTTAGTTTTTTTCACATTTGCAGAATTCTTCAACATTGTGTCAAAACTAGACTTTCCTTAAGCCATAACTATAATATATGCTGCTGGAAAATGGTATGTACTTGGCTCAGCAGAACAAAATATTACCTCAGTAGTCCTTCTCAAGCAAAGTGGCTTCTACCACCTCTGACCCTTTCTATTCTTTTAGAATCTTCCCCTTTTGGTGATATTTTGCAGATAAATCTCTCAGTACCTTTAAAACTGTTTTGCTCTCTGATTCAGATTCCTTCTATGTGTATTTAGTCAGGTCTAACCACTAGTCTTTTTTATCTTCTGAAGTGCTATAATAATTTTCTTATCTAGTACATCAAATACTAAGAGGTAGAGTCTGTACAGAATAGCTTCTATTTCTGGTGATGATCATTTCCATTACCAAAAAGAAAAGAATACTATAGAAATGCTTGGTGGAACAGTTTTCTGTTACATTATTTTTTCTTCTAGTTTCATACACAATCATCTCAGGTAAATGTGATTTAGCTAGATTTTTATATAGTTGTCCTCAGGGTCGTTTTCAGGTGCTTTTTTAAAGGTGATATAATTTTCAGTCCTTATCCTCCATAATGTTTTGCAGATAATCTTGGGCTCCAGATGTGTATTGCTTTTGGCTTCTACATCTCTCCACTAGACAAAAAGAGCAAATATTAGACAATATTTGGGATCTTTTGCCCTTATTATGAGAACTTGTAGTAATATCTTTACTTTTGAATATTTTTCCATTTTTCAATGTTTGCAGCTTGTGTGAAGAGATTGAATAGGAACTACTGTTATCAAACTTGGCAACTTTTCATTTTTATCCCAATTTAGATAAGATTTTTATCTTAACTTGAACCAGTTGACAGTCTTGTCTTCACACAGATAGCTCATGGAAATGATTCCCAAAGTAATAATCAATCAGCTTGTTTCTGTTAAAATATAGAAAATTTTTGTGATGATGTTTACTGCTTGCCATATTCAGTGCCTTCTGACTTTTATTGTACTTAACCATATGAAAATATGCTCCAAATTATAAATAAGTAGAGAAATGCAAACTAAAGAACTTTGAGCTTCTGCTTTGAACCCATCATATTGGTGAAGTTGAAGAAAAAGGAAAATGATAAATGTTGGAGGGGCTACAGTAAAAGAGATACATTAATGCACTTAGTGGAACTGTTAATTGGTCTAGTCATTCTAGAAGCAATTTCTCACCATGCCCCAGGCAATACCACTATGAGACCCATTCCCTAAAGAGATCAAAGAAAGGAAAAGGACCAATATGTACAAAAATATTCAGAGGAGTTTGGGGAGTAACAAAGAACCAGAAACTAAGATTCCATCAAATGGAGGATGGCTGAACAAATTATGATATATAAATATGATGGAATACTGTTGTACTATAAAAAATGATGAAAGGATGGTTTCAGTGAAGCTTTAGCCTACAATTCATGCTTAAAACTGATTTACCATTACATTTACTATTTAGTCCCACAGAAATACTTAGTCAAATTTAACATGCACAGTCAAACTTAAGTAATCTAGAACATGTAATCGTCTCTTCACCAATACAAACCTTCTTGAAGTGTATCACCAACCTGATTCCTAAAATTCCCAGTAAACATGTCTCCTAGCAGGGCTCTTGACAAAATTGTCTCAGTGCCTAGCTAGAGGCTGTGTGTGTATATCTGTCTCTGGGGTGGTTTCTGCCTAGTCTCCATCAGTGAGTACTGCCCTCAAGCCAGCATTGTTTACTGTTCAGAGAAGGCAGTTTGTCTTAGCACAACCAAGGAGTAGGCCAATGACTGAGACCTCAAGGTTGTTTTTATGGTTCCAGCTATGGATTTTAACTAATTCCTCTCAGGTTCTGATTGATGGTCTATTACCTAGTTTATTTACTATACACTTTGATTGGTAGATATATCAACTATTAACAAAGTTGTTTACAATATTTTCTCATTGGTAGCTTTTTATATTTGGAGTTTCACGTGTTAGTTGTTTATGAAACACATTATTTACCTAACTACTATACAATGTCTTTACTTATTGAAAAATAACCTAATAGCAAAACAACTTAGTCAAAACATCTTTCATAAAATAGAGGTTTAAAACAAAATGGAGTTAGTTATGCTAAATTTACATATTTCCTCTCACTACAGATTATATAAGGTGATAAAGAGTGAATCAAGTAGAAGATAATATATACAGTAACAACATTGTAAAAGTAGACAACTTTGAAGGCCTTAAGAGCTCTGTCCAGTGCAATGCAATGACCAACCACGATTCTAGAAGACTAGTGAAGAAGCCTGCTACCCAGCTTTTGATAGACCAATGATGGACTATCTGGGGGCATGGCCAATGCAGAAATTTAGATTTCCTGCCTGAATATACATTTGTTATAAGGGTTTTGATTTTACTTTTTCAATGTTGAGATAGGAAGGAGAAAAAATTGATTTTTGTGGGCAACGTAAAAACAAATTGTTAAAAAAAAACTATTTTTTTAAAAAGGTCATGACAAGCAGATATACTTTCTGCATCTCAATTTTCCCCATTGCATTTTCAGTGTATCATCAGTCAGCCTATAACAGTGATGGCAAACCTTTTAGAGATGGAGTGCCATGTCCCTCCCCAACCCTGAGTGCCAGGCATGCACCTTATCCCCCACTCTCCCAGGACACATGTGCGTGTGCGCGCGCGCACACACACACACACACACACAGATGGAGTTGCTCCCCTCTAGAGGAAAGAGGGAGAAGCTCTATCTGGGTCCCTCTGCCTTTCTAGTAACAAACAGGGGGTGGGGAGCTGCACATGTGTCCACAGAGAATGCTCTTTGTGCTATAGGTTCACCATCACTGGCCTAAGAAATTAAATGGGAATTTTTTTTTTAAAAAAACCCTTAACTTCTGTATATTGGCTCCTTGGTGGAAGAATGGTGAGGGTGGGCAATGGGGGTCAAGTGACTTGCCCAGGGTCACACAGCTGGGAAGTGTATGAGGCCGGATTTGATTAAATGGGAATTTTGAGGGAGTTTTGCAGAAACCACAGATGGACATGCAAAGGCCAGCAGTCACAGAAAAAGTATAGAGACTCAGAAATGCATAAAATATATGGATGGTATTGTGTAATATCAATATATTTTATCTTTTATACCACAAAAATGCACACAGTTTCTTTTTTAAAGTTAAAATAAGTAAAAAGTTGAAGTGTGTGTAAAGAACTTGAAAGCCAGCAGATGACACAAAGGCTAGAAATAGATATCTTAAAAACTTTAATAATTCTTAAATGCATTTAAGGTAGTATAACCACCCGTAAAAAAAAAAAGAAAATTCAGACTTCTGGTACAAATGGAGGGCCAAGTAAAACTAATCCCCACATTTGTTACTTCTAAAAATACGTATTTCATCCTGCATCTTAAACCCCATCACTTTCATCAATTCTCTGGAATCACAGTTGTCTATTATGATCAGAGTCCTCAAGTCTTTCAAAGTTATTTATCTTTAAAATGCTGTAATTGTATAAATTCTTCTAGTTCTGTCTTCCTTCTCAGTTCATCAAAGATTTCCTAGGTTTCTTTGAAACTATCCCTTTCATATTTCTTATTGCACAATACATATTGTTCTTTTGCATTCATTTAACATAATTTGTTTAGCTGTTCTCCATTTGATGGGTATCCTTTTAGTTTAGAGTTCTTTGCACCTACAAAAAGATCTACTATAAGCATTTTTGTACATTTCAGTTAAGCCTCTCCATCTTAAGTGGGATTGGTCTTCAGATAGCATACAGTCTGTGTTTTAGGGGAATAACCTTCAAGAAAGCTAGTCTCACAAGATACTAAAAAGAGTCCATTGAAGGTTTTGAGAAAGTTAAAATGTTTTTCTTTCAAGACTATGATATAATTTGAACAATAACCATAGCAGATAAAAAGACATTGAAGGAGGGGCAGCTGGGTAGCTCAGTGGATTGAGAACCAGGCCTAGAGACAGGAGGTCCTAGGTTCAAATCTGGCCTCAGACACTTCCCAGCTGTGTGACCCTGGGCAAGTCACTTGACCCCCATTGCCCACCCTTACCACTCTTCCACCAAGGAGCCAATACACAGAAGTTAAGGGTTTAAAAAACAAAACAAAAAAAAGACATTGAGGGGTAGCAATCTGCATTAATGAAGAGTACCTACAACTAATGAGATTTATGGATCCATCGAAGTATAAAAAGTTAAGTTCAAGACTTTGTCAAGTTCATTGACAAAAATATTTTACTGTTGATTATTTAAACATCATTAATGAATAACTGCTTTTTCTCCCCAATGTACTTGGTTTTAGGTTTCTGGATCAAATGAAGGGAACATACCAGTACTTTTGAGAGAAACCCTTATTCCCATGATAGGAAGATTTTTTGTATACTCTGATGATAAAGTATATGCTATCTTTTTGGATGGCATTTCCCTAAGCCTAATTTGGAACTTTGGAAAGAGACAGGTAAATATATTTCAGGGCAGCCTGCCTTTTTTATTCTGGAATTTTGATATTATGTGTGTACAAATATAGAGCATCTTTCCCCATCATTATCTCTCAATGGAAACCTCTAATTGAACTGAATAGAAATCTATCAAAAACCTCCAGCCTCTGCCTTTGTAGCCCAGCCCTTAGGAAATGCCTTTGAAACCAGTTTTCTCATTCTCTTGTTATTACCACATTGGAAAAGAGGGGAAAGCCCCTTACTTTTCTGGAGCAGCAAAAAAGAAGGAAGAGAGGAGTAACTAGGTGGCTTAGTGGATGGAGAGCAAGGCCTGGAAATGGGAGGTTCTGAGTTCAAATGTAGCTTTATACATGTTTTAGCTGTGTGACTGTAGGCAAGTCACTTAATTCCAATTGCCCAGCCCTGACTTCTCTTTAAGACAGAAGTTAAGAATTTAAAAAAAAGAAGAAGAATCAATTCTGCCTTCTAATTCGGAGGGAGAAGAGAATTTTGGTGTTCTGGTTTGTTATTTTTAATTGAGACAGTAGAAGAGAAAATCACATTCCAAGTTCTAAGTAATAATTGGGGATTAATTTTCCCATATGAGAAAGTATAGTAATGTAATTCATCAGGTTAAATAATCTTCTGTAAGTCAGTTGAAAGCCTAAACATTTTTTATAACTTATTTCTATGGCAAATTATTTTCAGTATTTAATTCCCACATAATTTTCCAAACATCCTTTCATTAGATCTAGATTCAGATTTGATTTCAGACACTTATTAGCAGTCTAATCCTGAGCAAGTCATTTGACTGCTCTCTGCCTCGGTTTCCTCATCTGTAAAATGGGGATACTAAAAGCACCTACTTGGGTTCTGTAAGAATCAAGAGATGATATTTGTAAAGTACTTTGCAAATTTTAAAGTGCTCTCTCTGTAAACCTCAACCTTTATTATTGTTATAAATTGGGATTATGTATATTCACATTTGAAATGTGCATTGGTAGTGTCCATTCTACAGAATACAAAAAAAATGGAGAAAATTGTGGTGTTGACTCAACTTCCTTTATAAAATATATAGAGCCATGGATTATACTTTTTTGATTTTGAAAAAAATAACATTGAATGATGCATATTAACTTCATTTCAGTTCTTTTTGTTAATTTATCTGAATGCAAGGATAATTTGTAACAATAATATCCACATTCCAAGGTAAAAACATTAATTGCATTTAAATTATCTGCTAATTCTTTGCTGATTCAATTATTGAATATTTCTGTATTACATGAAGTAGAAGAGTATTTTTTTCACCTTTAGATTTATGAGGCTTTTCTTTCTTTCTCCTCTCCTTTTCCTAAGGTAAATCAAGGAGTCACTTTAGGTTGGTGTAAATTAACTCTTCCAGATGGACAAGATCAGTTAATTCAAATTGAACATCCTGGACAATTTGAAAGGTACTTATCTTTTCCCCCATATGTTGGTGTTAGGAAATGAAATATTAATAATTCTTTTACTTTTCTATCAAAAGCAAGAGTTTATCATTCAATTGTTACAGCTTTCCAAACTAGATATTGGTAAAAGGAAGCATTTCATTAAGCAGCAAAGCTTTCTCTTGTGTTAGTTATAAATATGAAAAATGATAAAGGCTGGTATAAATATATAAATTAGTATTTTAATTAAAGCCATGTTTATAGATAAAGTTATCAGACCACGTGCTTGTAAGCATTCAAAACTGCTGCCTCCATTACTGTCTCCTGTTTCCTGGCCCAGAGCCTACTCGCAAAGAGGCCACTCCCTCCTAACCCAGGAGATTTAAACCCTTCCCTGCGTCAAGACGTAAGCCTTCCCAAACCCAAAAACCGGAAACGGAAACCCGTTGGACCGCGGGAAATGTAGTTTGATACATTTCCCAAATTTCACTTTTACAGTTAGTAGATAATATAACTGATGTCTTGCTAAAAGCAAATCTTTATGAATTCTAACTAGTTTGCCTATAATAGAAAGAAATGGCCTGCATCAACCTATTAGGTATAAATAATCTGTGCTTTTATATCAGTTGACCATTTTGTAATAATGGGCTTATTAGAATTTCTAAATTAATAAAACTTTACATAATTCAGCTTGCCTATTTTTGTAGAAAAAAATGGAAAAAGTAGGTATTGGAAGGAATGGTCTGAGGTTTCTTCCAGCTAAATTGGCCAATGAGGTGTTATTTTTCTGTTGGTCACAATGGAAAAAGATTCTTCTTTCTTAAAATTGTGGCTTGTCCTATTTTATTCTACATAATACCATTGGATATGACGACATTTTTCTCCTATTTCAAAAAAATATACATTTTAAGTAATCACAAAAGAATGTTCATCTATTTTTTCTACTGACTTTATTTTAATTTTAGCATTTGTTGATGTTCAAGTTTGTTGCTTTCAGATGCTATTACTTTTTAAAAAAATTGATACCTTGTCCAAACAATATCTCAGGCCATATCTCCACATTTATTCATTAAATTCAACGAGTTTTGTATTGCTGATTTTTATGTGCACTGGTTGAAAATGTGTTTATTTTTGAATTTCATCAAATAAGCCTTTATTTAGTTTTTTATGTAAAACTCTCACAAAAATAAAAAGTAAATTGAAATTAATTTTGTTTGGGAGGGATGACCTTACAAATGAAATTGGATTTTCTATTTCAAGGAATCCATGTACTAACTTTGTTTTTATTCCTAAACTAAATTTGTTAGATATTTCAAGTTAATTTTTTACTGATGAAAGAGGATCTTCTTTTATTATCTAGGCATAAAAATAAGAGTTTAAATTTAGGTTTAGGTATAGTTTAAAATTTTAGAACTTTCCTTACTTAACACTTTATCTGCTTTTTTATTACCAGTCTTTTCCCAAATGGTCTGCAAGAATATTTTGCCTTCTCTGAAATAGATGATTTTGTGATATAAAAATATATGTATATATTTATGAGGGTTTGATGTTGGAAAGAGTGACAGACCTAATGTGAATCTGTCACCTCCCCTCTCAATACTCTACTTTTACTAAAGACAACAGAGAAGGTCTCTCTGGAATGGTGGATGTCCAGAGAAAGGGAGCCAAACCTGGATGCTAAAGGGAAGGCTTCCCTATTTGGAGAGGTGGGTGGTAATGCTGGTTGATCAAGCAGGGACCTTCTCCTTACAGAAAAAATGGAGTCTGAGCACAGCAACTGCTCAAGCCCCTTTTCCCCTCTTTGCCTCATGGAATGACTTCTCGATCTGACTGCGAATTGGTTTATTTTGTAGATGAACAAGGTAGCTGGAGAAGGGAGAGGATAGAGGAATCAAGAGGGGGATAGGTTTGAGGGAAGAGGAGACCCTATTTGGGGTTTCTTGTTTTCAGCTGAGCCAAAGTGGCTCCACTGCAACTTAACTCTCCTCTTCTTATCTAGTGAAAGTCTCTCTCCTACCTTAACCAGTGGCAAGTGTCCTTCTTGGGAAGGTCAAGGGATGGAAAGGATTTTCAGGGTGACCCCCTGAAGTAAGGGATCAGCCCCTTCTTTGCAGCTGTAGTTGTTTGTTCTTCCTCTAATGGAGGCTCTAAAACAATAAGAACCTTCCTTCTCTTCTGGGCAAGGGAAAATGGAGGCAAGGCGTTTCCACAGCTCCAGGACGTTGCTCCGCACTTGACAGAGTTTGTCAAGTTAGCCATTACTCCCACAATTCTCTTCTCTCACTCTAACTGTCACTGCCCCTTCTGTCACATTCCAGCCGCTGTCTCCATCCATCTCAGTGGTCTGAAGTGCCAAAAGCTTGATTCAGTTTTCCTTTCTATAATCGCTCCAATTTTATTTTCCTAATCATTTATATTTAACTTAGGTATGTGAAAGCAGTAATAGATTGGTGTAGGAGTCTGACTCGGGCCAATCCACAGGAGATGTTCACATGTCCTCCATCATCATCCATTACTGAAGAAAACTGGTATTCATGCTAATTTTCTATCTATTTTATTTGTCTAGAGCATGTAGGCACTAGTGAAAGCCTGAAAATCTGAATTCATGAACTATTTTCCTTTCCCTGAGTAAATTATCTTAATTAATTAGTCTTAATTTAAGTCTGGTTGTTTTCATCATTTTTCACTGGTCATTGAGCCTAGAAGAAATTTAATTAATGTTAAAAAATACTATCATTTAATATGTCTTTGCAGTGGAATCCTCACATTAAAATGCTTGGTAGCATAAAGCTATGTGACACACTATGTTATGATTTTTATGTCAAAAGTTAAGAGATTATGAAAACACAATCTGTAAACTAAGGGCTTTAGACCAGAAATTACAGTTCCTTTGAGATCTACATCCTATGATCATGACTATACACATCTAATTTTTTTTCCCTGTATCATTCAGATCATTAAATATGACTTCTGTATCATTATACATGTGCCAATATCTTTACTGTTACTATAGTTTGTGCTCACATGTGGAGTTGGGAGTGAATGGCTTATGCCACTGCTTGAAAATGTGAAAGCCATCCATCCACTTACCCCTAAACAGCTGAGCACAAACTATAATGACAGTAAAGAGATTCCCTTTTCAAGTTCTACCTTCAGCTTTAATACAAGTGAGATAGAATGTTAGATACCACCTGACAAAAATGTCCCTCTGGTGCAAGTGTAGTGATATGGAAATCATTTATAAAGGATCACATAGCTTTCTGAAAGGTGAGCAAAATCATTTGGGAAAAGTCTGCATAAACCCATATAATATAGCTCACTCATCAGTTTAACAGAAAGGCAACTATAATGTTATATACACCTTGTTAGAGCATATACACTATTCATCTTTATGAGGAAGCAGCATATAACTGAATAGTAAGCTGAAATTAAAAATTTTTTAAGAAAGCAAATTCCATTAGATACTGGTGTCAGTATATATTCAGTCAGTATCTCCCACTTTGCATCAATATTGCACAACAGTAGTTGGCACTTTATAACCCTGAGAAGCTCAAGAAAAAGATTTTCATAGATTCTGTTTAATAAAAAAAGGAAAGATTTCCATCAAAAAAAGGTTCTTAAAGTTTTGATACCTATCTAGAAAATTTAACTGTTCAAAACAGTGCATTTCCTGAGGGTCCCAGATATTAGGCATTTTATTGTTCAGACAAACCTTTCCATGAGTCATTCCTAAGGATACAAGGGCATATAAAATATGACCTTGCAGGACTTATATATATAGTTCACTTGGGAAGATGAAAAATGAACTTAGAAAAGTTTAATAATAATGTGTTTGAAACTTCATATAAGTAAAATTGGGAGAAAACACATTATTGATAGAACCATTTTTAGTTGCAAACTTGAAGAGGAAGGGAAAAACATTTATTAAGCAACTACTCTGTTAAGAACTTATACAGGGGGCAGCTGGGTAGCTCAGTGGATTGAGAGCCAGGCCTAGAGATGGGAGGTCCTAGGTTCAAGTCCGGCCTCAGATACTTACCAGCTGTGTGACCCTGGGCAAGTCACTTGACCCCCATTGCCCACCCTTACCACTCTTCCACCTATGAGCAGAATTACACAGAAGTTAAAAAAAAATAACTTATACAAATATTATTCCACCTGATCTTAATTTATTCTTTTTTTCTCTTTTGTTGTAGGTCTGTTACCTCTGAACTTGAAAAAATACAGAAATTTAACTGTATCCTTTCAAAAGAAATTCTTATTGTACATCTCTACTACCTTTTAAAACTAGGCTGAATTAACACTTTATGAATCTGACTCTGAAATTAATGCTTTATTGTTAATATTTTATTGGATTTTATAATCCCAAAAAAGACTTTGAAGTCATCTAGTACTATAATTCCCTCATCTTGAGGAAACTACCTGTTATACAGATAAGTGGCAGAGCTAGGATTCAAATCCACATCCTCTGACACCAAATCCAATATTCTTTCCACAGCACAACATTGCTAGACTTGATAGAAAAAAAAGCAAACAGTTTTGGAATTTATAAAGTGCACATTTTAACTATTTTCCTTAAACATTTTTGTCTTCTTATTGAAGATGCATAAATACTGCCATACCTTTCTTTCAGTTAGGGTTAAGCAGACACTCAGTTAGAAATTAATTCTGCTGTAAACTTGTCACATATATATTTTTATTCTAATGATGACAGCAGTCCAATGGAGGCATGCTCTTTGCTTCTTTTCCCTTTCCTGCTCATTTCCCCTTTGCAAATGTTTCATTCTTTAGTGATTTTAGTATCTGTAAATGCACACAGTCTCCTTTTTAAAATGTCCTTTCCCCTGTTCTTCCCTTGTAACAAAAGCTCTAAAAAGAAAAGTTTTTAAAAAATTAACCAACATATGGAAAAAGTCTGACATTATCTGTAGATTACCTCACTATCGTCCTCCAACTCTGTAAGGCAAGTCTCATATATCTTTTCTTTTGAGCTAAGCACAATCATAATTTTGTGGCATTCAGTTTGAATTATTTTTAATGGTCTTCCCACTTACCTTATTGTGATCATTGTATATTGTTTTGTTGATTCTGCTTACTTCACTTTGTATCAGTTCATAGAAATCTTCTCATGCTTCTCTGTCTTCATCATATTTAATTCATCCTTTCTTCAGCATAATAATATTCCATTACATTCATGTTCCACAATTTGTTTAGCTATTCCATTAACTACGGGTGTCAGTCAGCCTTGTTCTTTGCTACTAACAAAAAGTATTGCTATAAGTATTTTTGTCATTGACATCTTTGAAGTATATGTTTAATGATTAGAATCTGCTCTTTTCACATAATTTCAAATTGCTTTCCAGAATAGTTGTACCAATTCATAGCTTTACCAACAAATACATTGTTGGGCTTCTCTTTCTGCATCATTTTCAGCATTATTATTATACTATGTTAATTTTGTAATTTTGTTGGGTATAAGGTGAAACCTCAGGGTTGTTTGATTTGCATTTTTCTTTATCATCATTAGTGACTTATTTAAATATATAAAAATTGTTCTTAGCTCCTGGGCAATAGAAAGTTAGAGTTGGCCTACCAGCTGTAGTTTGCCAACCTCAATCTTAGAGCAATTATCCATATGATTGTAAATACTTTGCAATTCTTTTGGGAACTGCTTTTATTTTTCTTCATACCCTTGACCAACTATATCCATATTAGGGAATACTTTTTAATCTTAAATATTTCTGTTTGTTTCTGATAAATTGTTAGATATCATATCCTTATCAGAAATATTTGATTTTCAAGATTTTGTTTTCTCCAACCTCTTTTCCCGTACTCTTGATACTAATCATGCAAATTAAAATACATTCTTTACACATTTTTTTTTTCATTTAATTAAGAATATACCTTTACATCTGTTAAAAAACAGGTCACTAATCTGAAATTTTGGTGTTTTTTTTTTAACAGAAAAAAGAGCATCTATACAAATTATAGGCAGAATCCATAGCTTTCTTTCAGCTTCTTTCAAAGTTACCTAAAGTTTCTATACCATATAACATTAAACAAAAATCTTAAGTTTCCATTGCCCTCAGAATTTCATTATCAGTTTGACTTATACAAGGTGCCACCTTCAAACTCACTGTGTACATATAAGAATTCCTGAGGATTACATTTTGACTTAGAAAATCACATATTAACATTATATGTGCTCTATTGTATTTTTATTTATTTTGTTAAATATGTCCCAATTATACTTTAATCTGGTTCTGGCTGGAAGTGGGGAGGGAGAGTGGGGCTACTGTTTGATACCTTGCTCTAATACTCCTATAAGACCTTTTTCAGCTCCCTATTTTAGAGGCAGTTTGCTAGTCACAAAACATAAAAATGAAACTTTTACTGAAGAAAAAGTTCCTTAATTTAATAACTAAGTTTTACTGGAGAATGACAGCATCCTAAATCAGATTTCTATTAAGAAAACTGAGCAGTCATCTTCTGATGTTTCCAGATCAAGATCTTCAGAACCCTGGAGCTCTTTTGAAGAAGTTAATAAAAAGAGTGTATCTATAGCATTGAAAAAAACCTCTGAAATTCTCCGGGATATTGAATCTCTTCTAGCCTGTTCCAAAAAGTAAAAAAAAAATGTTTTCAAAGTTAAGGTTTTTGAACTGTGTCAGACTCTTAAGGTTATATTTTATTGGTACAAATGACTATCCGTAATAGAATTATCTGTATACAAAATTATCATTAAAATAAAATGAGAAAACTTGTTCCTCTTGAGCTAGCTGTTCAGACATAGTGTGAAAATTTTCTAGTTTAATGTCAATGTATTTCATACAACTTATACATATTTTTGTTTCAGTGTGCTACTTAATGTAAGTTAAAATTTGGAAATGCATTTTTTAAAGTAATCATGAATAGCATATTGCTTCAAGAAATAAAAAACTTTGAGAATAACCAGTACTTTGTCTATTTTATCTGTTTTTTCAAAATACCAGCTTCTACTCTTATTTATTAATTCAATAGTTCTTTTACTTTTGATTTTATTAATTTCTCCTTTGATTTTTAGTATTTCTAATTTAGTTTTCATTTGAGAATTTTTAATTTGTTCATTTTCTAGTTTTTTAAGTTGCATGCCCAATTCATGAACCTCTGCCCTCCCTGATTTGTTAATATATGCACTCAGTGATATCAGTTTTCCCCTTAGAACTGCTTTGGCTGCATCCCATAAGTTTGGGTAAGATGTCTCATCATTGTCATTGTCTTCAATGAAATTCTTAATTGCTTCTGTGATTTGTTCTTTCACTAAATTATTTTGGAGAATCATATTATTTAATTTCCAATTAGTTTTTGGTTTGCCTCTCCATGTATTCTTACTAATAACTATTTTTATTGCATTATGATCTGAGGTTACATTTATTATTTCTGCTTTTTTTGCATTTGTTTGCCATGTTTCTGTGCCCTATTACATGATCTATCTTTGTGAATGTTCCATGTGCTGCTGAAAAGAAGGTATATTCCTTTTTGTCTCTATTTATTTTTCTCCAAATATCTCTTAACTCGAATTTTTCTAGGGTTTCATTCACCTCTCTTATCTCTTTCTTATTTATTTTTTGGTTTGACTTATCTAGGTCTGATAGGGGAAGGTTCAGGTCCCCCACTAGTATGGTTTTGCTATCTTATTTCATCCCTAAGCTCCACTAGCTTCTTTAGAAATTTGGAAGCTACTATTGTGCTCAAAGGAATAATAAACTGAAGGAATTCCATGTGAACTGGAAAGACCTCCAGGAATTGATGCAGAGTGAAAGGAGCAGAGTCAGAAGAACATTGTACACAGAGACTGATATACTGTGGTAAAATTGAATGTAATGGACATCTGTACTAGCAGCAATGCAATGACACAAGACAGCTCTGAGGGACTTATGGAAAGGAACACTACCCACATTCAGAGGAAGAACTACAGGAGTAGAAACACAGAAGAAAAACAACTGCTTGGACACTTGGGTTGATGAGGACATGATTGGAGATGTAGACCTGAAAAGACCACACCCATGTAACTGTCAATAATGTGTAAATAAGTCTTGACTGACCACACATTAAAACCAGTGGAAATGTGAATTAGCTACAGCAGAGAGGGGCGGGGGGGTTAAGGGGGTGAAAGGGAAAGTAAAAATATGACATGTAACCATGGAAAATTTTTTCTAAAAATAAATTATTTAATAGCCAAAAAAAAAAAAAACTTTGAGAAATCTGAATCACTTAATTTCTTTTAATTTGCCACCCACCATTCATTCATGCAATAGGTATTTGTTAAGAATATCCTGTGTGTGCCTTAGTTTACTAAATGCTGAAGGACAAAAATGAATTTTATAGTTTCTATTTGTTTGGAAGTAGCATTTAATAATAAAGAATCAGGGCAGTTAGGTGGCTCAGTAGAAAGAGCATCAGGTCCTGAGACTGAAGGTCTATCCTGGGTTCAAATCTAGCCTCAGATACCTCTGAGCTGGATGACCATGGGCAAGTCACTTAACCCCAATTACCTAACCTTTACTACTTTACAGCCTTAGAAGCAATACTCAGTATCAATTCTAAACAGAAGGTGTGTGAGGGTTTTTTTTTTTTAATGTATTCTAGCCAAACTAGATACCTGGATTTGATACTTGATAGCTAGTTGTTTTCAGTCATGCCTGACTCTTTGAGACCCCACTTGGGATTTTTCTTGACAGAGATACTGTTTCCTTCTCCAGCTCAGTTTAGAAATGAAGAAACTGATGCAAGCAGGATTAAGTGCCTTGTGTAGGATCAGACAACTAGTGTCCAAAACCAGAATCGAACTCAGGAAAATGTCTTATTCCAGTCCTGGCACTGCACCACCTGGCTGCCTATATTTTCTTTCTGTTGTTTATACATAAATTTACTGTTGCTTCTCCAAATTCTTGTTTACCTTGAAGGCTCAGCCAAGGTAGGTATGCCCTTTCCTGAAGCTTCCACTCCTACCAGTTTTAAGTACTCTTTCCATCTTCGCATTACCTTGTGTAACACTTAACTTGGGTACCTGTTGCATTTTCCAATAAAATGTTAGCACCTCTACGTTTTTGACTTTGTGTCTCTAGTGCCTTGCACATACTAATTGCTGCTTAATATTTGTTGATGCATTATACCATACTCGTGCAAAGATGATTTCATTTGTGTTATTTCTAATGTCTTTCAATAAGATGTTTCCAAAAAGACTTTTTTTGTCACAGTAACAGATTCCTTTAACTCCAATTAGATTGTCATTTTTGACAAAATTAGATTTTTGGCACATATATTCCATTTTACTAAATTGGGTTGTTTTTATCCATATCTAAAACTTTAGGAATAACAACTCTAACAAAATACATAGGGAAATTCTTATTTAAAAACAGATTGTTGACTTCTGGATTTAGAAAAGCAATTTCAAGGTGAATTTGGAGAAATCAGAAAGCCACAAAATAATAACAATAATGAAACAAATCAGAAATCAGCCCTATGCAAAGTAGACTCAAGAAATACCTCTGGATTGAGTATAGACACAAAACAGATTTTTAGTGAGCCTTTCAAAGGTCAATTTCACAGAAACATTTTAGTAAGCTTTGTAAAAGGTCAATTTCACAGTTTTCCCTGTGAAAACAATATTCATAAATAAGTCTTAGTTTTGTTATTTTTTAATAGCATCAGCACATCTAGTAGGTAATCTGAATTTTAGGCCTGGTGCCCTGGTCCAAAATGAGTAACCAGAGGTACCAGCTTATCTGCTACACCCTTGAAAAGGGCTCTTTGTTCTTGCTGCTATTCCAGTGAATTGGGCATGCTTCCTAATGCTAAAATTTCCTTGTAGTTACTGTCACTGCAGTAGAAATTTCCCAAAGTTATTATCAGGACAGACTCTTGAGGATGTAAAGAACCCATGAGTGATAACTACAGCTATTATGATGGGGACAGAGGTAACTAGGTGATGAAGGAAGACATCAAAGGGCACACATGGGCCAGACAAGCCCAACATCTAGGTACTAGGCCAGAAGTCTAATAATGGACTGCCTCCATTCTGGACTTGAAGACACCCAAACTGAATTGGGATTTCCTAGTTTCAGACTCTTTACCATTACAATTATGACATGGATTTTGCCAAGTTTCCATTAGACCAATGACAAATTGATTACTGAAATAAAATGTTTTCCAATAAATTAGCTCTTCTCTGCTTATCCCTAACATGTCATAGAGTTGTACGTACTCTGGTTTAATAAATTCCAAATTGGCATTTGGTCCAATATCTTTTTCAACTTTTCACGTTGAGTTAAACTATGCTTGACTTTCTTTCCAGAATAAACTAATCTGTTGATGAAGGACCAAGGATTTGACAGTAAATGAAAATTTCATGGCTGAAAGGGAAATTCAGCCAAATGGGGAGAGCTTATAAATGAATATTTCTTAAGTAATTATATTGCACTCCAGTGCCCCTTTCATCTCTTAAAATTCTGATTCTAGTACCAAGTACTGCATCTGCCTCCACTTTCTGAATTTGTTATTGTCATTTAACCTCTGAATCTCAGTTTCTTCACATGCCTGTAGAAATTCTTTGTCTTTTAGAAAGAAGGGATGGCAGTACATTCAAGACAAATATGGGTAGGTCAACTTTTTTTTACAGTTGCCCTTGGGATTTGTCTATTGATCAACAGGTATTTATTGAGTATCTACTATGTGTTAAGTGCTAAGCACTCTGCGATAAAGAAAAGTTAGGCAAAGTCCCTGACCTTGCAGAGTTCACAATCTAGCTAGGGAGAGGGGTAGACATTACAGTACACTTCCTAGTTCTCACGGTAGGAGATGCAAACTGTAAGTGCTGTAGGAGTGCTGGTAAGGGAAAATAAATGTGATTTCCCCATGCCTATACCCTAGTTGAGGCACATAATTCTCTTCCATACAAATATGTCTCCTATCTGGTCTTTCTGCCTCTAGTCACTCCCTCTTCGATCTAACCTTCAAAGCGTTGCTAAAATAATCTTTCTAAACATGGATCTGATCATGTCATTCTACTACCCAAAAGCACGCAATGGCTAACTATTGTGTATAGCATATTTTTTTATTTAGCCTGGTATTTATAGATTTTCCATAGTCTGGTTCCAACCTAGCTTTCCAGGCTCATTTCAAACTATTACCCTTTGACATTCCAGGAAAACTAGACTATTAACTATTTCTTGATTTTGTTCTGTATTTTTCCACCACTTTGGATTTATGCAGGCTCTCTTTCATATGTGAAACACATTCTCTACTCATCTCTTCTTGAAATAGTTCTCTCCATTTTAGACCCAGTGCAGGTGTCATTCCTGCATGAAAGCCTTCCCTAACCACCCCCGCCCCCTACTATAAGTCAACTTTCCATCAAATTTTTCCAAAGCATTTTGTACGTTAAAGTACCATTTAAAAAAAAAATCTAGCATAAATCCTTGAACATAGGAATATGATAAAATACTTGCTGAACTGAGAAATGGAATAAAAAGAGAAGGATTTCTAAAGGAGGTGTGATTTGTGCTGCCTCTAGTAAGTTAGCTGGGATTTGGTTGAGCAGAGGAAAAAAGACACCCTACTTAGTCAAGGAAATAATATGAGCAAAGGTCACTGTGGTTGGCCTATTTATGGCAATGAAGAAATTCACCTGGTTGAAGAACATACTGAAAATTAAACTCCTTGATCATAAGGTCATAGAGGAAGAGCTGAAAGGGAGCTTCTTTGAAAGAACCAAGATTTGAGCCCATGTCCTCTAACTTTCCACTGCACCATGTATGGTTGGATAATAGGGCAGAACCAAATAAGGAGAGTCCTGCAGGCCAAGATAGAGAAATTCAGATTTGTGTAAAGAACAAGTTTTAGAGGTCAGTAGTGACTTCGTAAAAGTTATATCTATTATATAACTCTTTTATATAACTATATCTATAGTTATGGTATGGTAGGGTTCTTTGGGTGGATTGAAAGTAAAGGGAATCACTCTTAGAATGGAGTAGAGAGAGTGGGGGAATGTCTAGCTAGCAATAAAAGGGCATATGCATAGGGTACATCCCTAGATGAAAATTCACATATACACCCTAGACACAAAGACCAGTATAAATCTGGCCAAGGCCTAGGGGTTTAGGCTCAGAGGGTCTTCTATAAGAAATCACCTTATCTCTGTACCCAAGATAACCTGAAGCTTGCCTGAATTTCTCAGGGCAAATTTTGGACTGGTAAGTAAAGAAATTCATGTTAATCATGGACCAGAATGAATCTAGCCTTGAAGAATAAGAAAGCTACATATTTGTTACTCTACTGAATTACTTCAAGAAATTTTTTCCCTCCCTAGAGAAGGTGTTCATTTGCTTTAGTTGTGTTCTGCTCTTTGTGACCTCATTTGGGGTTTTCTTATCAAATTACTGGTGCAGTTTGCCATTTCCTTCTCTAGCTCATTTTCCAGATGAGAAAACTGAGTCAGAGTTAAGTCACTTGCCCCAGGATCACACAGCAAGTATGTGTCTGAGGTCAAATTTGAAGTCTGGTCTTCCTGAATCCAGACCTGGCACCCTATCTACTTCACTACCTAGCTACCCCACAGAAGAGAAATAAGCTATATCTAGGTAATTGATGAAAGGTGGAATACTTCCTCTTCTTCCTGATAGGAATGAATTATATACCAGCTCCTAGTCTTTTTAAAAAATTAATTAATTTAGAATATTTTCCCATGGTTACATGATTCATGTTTTCTCCCTTCTTCCCTCCCCACTCCTGGAGTTGACAAGCCATTCCACTGGGTTATACATGTATTGTTGCTCAAAACCTATTTCCATATTATTCATATTTATAATAGAGTGGTCTTTTAAAACCAAAACCCCCAATCATATCCCCATCGAACCAAGTGATGAATCATGTTTTTCTTTTCTGTTTCTGTTCCCACAGTTCTTTCTCTGGATGTGGATAGCGTTCTTTCTCCCATGTTCCTCTGGATTGTCCTGGATCATTGCACTGCTATTAGTAGCAGAGTCTATTACATTTGATCATCCCACAGTGTTTCAGTTACTATGTATAATCTTCTCCTGATTCTGCTTATTTCAATCTGCATCAGTTCATGGAAGTCTTTCCAGTTCATATAGAAATCAAGCAGTTCAGTATTCCTTACAGCACAAGAGTTTTCCATCACCATCAAATACCACAATTTATTCAGCCATTCCCCAGTCAAGGGACACCTCCTCATTTTCAAATTTTTTGCCACCATAAAAAGCATGGCTATAAATATTTTTGTACAAACATTTTTCATTATCTCTTTGGGGTACGAACCTAGTATGCCAGCTGCTATTCCTTATTAGAGGTCATCCTTCCCCCAATAGGGGCATGAGCAACCTGTAGGTCAAGATATTCTCTATGTTTTCCCCCCACCTTGAAATTTCAGTTTCTGAATAAAGTCTTTACAAGGTGGTTATTGGAAAGTATTGTTTCCATTTATTTTATTTACATGATATATCCCCAGAATCTCACAAAAATCAATTGAGAATCAACCAACATGGCCTGGCAACTCTCACAGAATGGGGGTGTAGTCCTCTGGAGGACATATCAAATAGGATGTAATTTAAAGATCACCTGCACATATCTGGCTGAGATGACTCTAGGGTCAGGAATTCTACAACCATCTTCTCCCTCCCCAGACACACATAACTAACTCAGTGACAAAACAAGGACAAACCAAAAGAACTTTGAATGTCATTCTGTAGGAGTAACAAAGAGATTGTGGCCTTGAATAAGTCCCTACTTGACTGCAGAAAGCCTTCAGACAAGAGAACACCAGAACTGTAACACACTGAAGATTGGTATGTAAAGGCTGTCAGTATTCAGCCTACAAGTGATCCTTAAAGAAAATTATATCCTTATATGTTGTGGATTGGGGTTTCCACTAATTGGAATTTTCCCCTTAAACTGCTTTTGATAGTTTGTAAGTTTCTTTAGGGCTAGGACTGTCTTTGTTTTTATTTGCATTTGTATCCCCAGGACTTGGCACAGTGCCTGGCTTATGTTGTTAAGTTGTGTCCAATTCTTCAAGATCCCATTTGGAGTTTTCTTGGCAGAGATACTGGAATGGTTTGCCATTTCCTTCTCCAGCTCATTTCATAGATGAGGAAATAGGGTTAAATTATTTACCCAGAGTCACACAGCTAGCATGTGTCTGAGGCCAGAGTTGAACTCAAGAAAATGAATCTTCTTTCTTTCAGGCCTAGCCCTCTATCCACTTAAAGACACCTGGCTACCTGGCATGTAGTAGGTGCTAAATAAATGTTTATTGACTGACTGTGGCCTGGGTGTTTGATAGAGAGGAGGTAGTGGTAGCCTTCAGGACTGTATGATAGATGGTCTGTTTTCTGGATGAGAGCTCAGACCAAGTGAAATGTGATTTTTAAAATACCTCAAAGGTGTCAGGGTACCAGGGTCACTGTTATACAGATCTCATGTTAAATAAGATTTATCTGTCTGACAAACATTTCAGAGACCCGACTTCAAGAAAAGATGTGGATTAGGTGACATATACTATAGTGAGATAATTTTGGAATGGCTTAAGTGGATCCAATAAGTAGTCATCACCTTAGCTCTGGACTGTCGATCCATTTTTTGTCAATGACTTAGATGAAGGCATATGAGAAATACTTGTCAGATGATATGAAACTAGAAGCAATAGTTAACATGTTCAAGGACAGAGTCAGAATCCAAAAATATCTCAGCAAGGATTGAGCAATAAAAACAATCTAATATGATGAAATTGAAATAGGAAGAGATATATAGTTCTACACTCAGGTTCAAAGAAGTTTCACAAACAGGATGGGGGCGATAGGACCAGACATTTCACTTGAAAAAAAAAAAAAAGATTTAGAGGAATGTGAACTCTCTATCAGGTAATGTGCATTGAGAGGCATTGTTTTCCAGAACAAAAGGGACGATAGTTCTGTTGTCTTCTGCCCTGATATATGAGATGTTCAAATTCTCTGAACCACATTTTGAAACTATATGGAAAAGGATAACCAGCCTGGAAAACATGTAGTAAAAGGAATGGAGCAACTGTGGATGTCAACCTGCAGAAGAGGTAAGTGAGAGACACCTGCTCAGACCAGCTAAGGTAAGTGTGAGAATGTTCATCATCAGTAGGCTGGACACTAGGCAAAGAAAAAAATGTAAAAGCTCTCAGTTCTGTGCAATCACTCTACAATGATGATAGCATGTTAGAAATCCTTGTAAGGGGTGCTACGATCAGAGATTTTAGACAGTTGTAAACACTGATTTAGCTGTTGTCCTATCTCATAACCAAGAAGTCAGCATATGCTTCAAGAACTAAACTATAAGAATATTGTCCTGCACATAAAAGTAACAAAAAATATAACGAAATGCCGAAAAATCTCCAGTTTGTCCTATTTACAGTCTTGTCTGTACATAATTGTTTGCACAAAGTCTCCCTCCTTAGACTGAACCCCATGGAGGGCAAAAGACTTTTTGCTTTCTTTTCTTTGAATCCCTAAGTGTTAATGGAGAGTGCCCTGCTCAGAGCAAGACTCTTAAAAAATGCTTGGTGACCATGGCTCACAAGTTCTCTCCTTAGAGCACCTGCATGCAATAGAGCTGGCAGAGTTGCTTTCTTCAGAGGCCGCGGGAAACAAGAAACATTTCATGGGACTCCGCAGTATTCCCTGCTACACATAACAAGCCCGCCAGGAAGAACACTGATGCTTTAATTTGTATTTTGTGTCTATTTTTACTGCTCTGTGAGCTAGCTGTACTCTTCCCCAGCTAAAAGTCGGATTGTTGAGGGAAAGAATTTTCAGTGTTTGCCAATTCCTTGATAAAGATGCTAAGATTCTTCGAACTAAACTTAGAAACTTTAATGCAAAGGCAGGCCTAGGGGAGAATTTATTGGAAAATAAAATTCAGGATTTGGAACAAGAGTTAAAAGTTTGTAGCCTCTCAGTTACACCAGGCTACCTTTTCCTCTTTCCCCTCCTCCTTCTTTCTCTTCTCCTAACCTCCCTCTCCTTTCCCCACCTCCCTCTCCTCTTCACCTCCTTCTTCCTTCCCCCTCCTCCCTTAATTTCCATTCCTCATCTCTTCCCCTCCCTTTTTTCCCCCTTCTCCCTCCTTCCCCTATTCCCATTCCTCTCCTTCCTCTCTTTTTCACTTCTTTTCTTCCCTTCCCTTTTCCTCCTCTACTGCTTTCCCTTCCCCTCCTCTCTTCTCCTCTCCTCTTGGCCTCCCGGGAGTGCAGTCAGGTATCCCGTCGGCCCCTGGGCGGTGCAGCGTCAGCCTGCTGCTAGAGCTTCTCTAGCCGACTCCTCCCGTCTCGCTGGTGCGCAGCTCTAGAGCCGCGGGTTCGGCTCTACGCAGACTGGGTCGCTCTCGTCCCGGGGGCCGAGGACGGACGGACTGGCAGGCCGGCGGACGGACCACGCCGGAGTCATTCGGTCGGTGGGCGCGGTCAGGTAGTGGCTCCTCCTGGACCCCGGCGGTTTCGAGCTGGATGGGTCCGGGATGATCGCAGAGGTGGCTGGTGGGGGCGGGGGCGGGGGGAAAGGTTGGGGTAGAGGAAAGGCTGGAGCCAGGTTCCGGAGCCGCCCCGGAGGAGGGGAATTAGGGTTATCCCCTAAACTGGGGCCGGGGGCGGCCCCTGAGCCGTCCCAACCCCGCCTTCGGCGCCGCCCCTCCTTAGGGAGGAGGTCGTGTTCCGATCTGGCTTCGGTCCGGTTCGGCTCGGTCCGGCTGCGCTGGCTTCCCGGTATCCCGCGTCCCGGTCCCCGCCCCGCGGCCCCGGGAGCTGTCCAGCATGGACGGAGCTGAGCCCGAGATCCGCGTCTCCCCCTGCTTCCCCCTCCCCCTCCCAACCTCTCGGGGAGCGCTTCTAAGATTGTCTGCCCCAGCCTCTATCTCCAGCCTTGTGTTTCTCCTTCAGGCTTCGGGAGAAGCTGGGGAAGTTAATTAGCTGAGTGCGAAGAGTAAGAAGCCCCAGAGTCCTCCTTTCTCCTGGGAGTGGAAATGCTAATTGAATCTCGACACCTCCTGAGCCCCCTCCCCCACCTTAAACTTCATTATTCTCGAAGTTCACTGCTGTTCAGGAGATTTGACTCTGAGAACAATCTCCTTCACCCTGAAATCTCACAAAGTTTATAAATAACCTTTTCATCAGTTATTCTCCCCGGAAACTACTGAAAGGAGGCTAGGACAAGTAGGAATTTTTGGGAAGGAGTTCCCTCTGAGAATATCCAGGGATTGTATTTGACTCTGTTCTGTTTATAAATGAGGTGTTGGGAAAGCTTTGTGCAACTTTAGGTTATTCAAGTTTCAGCCTGTACAAAGACTTTTGGGACACCCCGATTAATTTCGTAAAGGTACATGGATGACCTGCTTATCAATTTTAGATTCAAAAGCCTTCTTTCAGGCTGTTCAGGCTCAGATGCCTTTGGAAACAGTTGATGAAAATGATATTTATAAACTTAAATTCACCAATTATTTATTGAGCACCTTCTGTGTGTGAAACACTGCATTGAGCACTGGGGATACAAAGACAAAAACAAAAAACATTTATAGGAAAATAGATTCTCCAAAACTTCAGAAGCCATCTAGTTCAACCCCTTCATTTTGCAAGAAAGGCAATTGAGATCTAGGGAGCATAACCCAAAGTCATACAAGTAATAAGTGTCAGAGGCATCGTTTGAAACCTAGGTCCTCTGACAATAGATCCAGTACTCTACACTATACTGTATGCTGCCTCCTTCTTTGTCCTCAAGGAGCTTATATTTTAGTGAAGCCTACAATATGTAAATATATACATAAGCACAAGTTAATTTCCACACTAGAAACTAGAGAGATCAAGAGAAACATCATTGCCCTATCCACCCCAGAGAAAGGACTGTGGGAACAAAAACACAAGTAAAACATATCGATCACCTAGTTCGATATGGATATGATTAGGGTTTTGATGTTAAAAGATCACTCTACTGCAAATATGAATAACATGGAAATAGATTTTGGATAATGATACATGTATAACCCAGTGGAATTGCTTGTCAGCTGGGGGTGGGGGGAAGGAAGGGGGAAATCATGAATCATGTAACCATGGGAAAATATTTTAAAGGAAAAAAAAAGAAAGAAAATTAAATGTTAAAAAATCAACAAAATAATGATAAAAAAGAGAGAGAAACATTATTTAGGTGGTAGGACCAAGCAAAACTTTGAATAAAGTTAAGGGTAGATATAAGAAGAAAGTGCATTCCAGGCCTGGAGGGACAGCCCATGTAAAGGCAAAGAGGCCAAAAGAGTGCTAAATTCAAGGAACAACACTGAATGGTTTGAGTAGAATGTAGACTAAGGGGAAAAGAATAATTGAAATAAGTCTGAAAAGGGAGGCTAGTGCCAGCTTTTGGAGGGTCTTCAATGCCACAGTAGAGAATTTGTGCTTTATTCTAGAAGCAATAGGAAGCTATTCATGAGTAAGGCTATATGATATCATTAGATTTCTACCTTAAGGAGAATTATTTTGGCAGCAATGTAAAGAATGATTTGGAGATGGGGAGAGAATGAAAGCAAGGAAACAATTGGAGACTGTTATATTAGTCCAGATTAAAAATAATGACAGTTTGAACTAAGGTGGGTGGTTGCCCCAGGGTAGAAAAAAGAATGGCAGTTGCAAGAGAGGATAGCACTGGACAGGACTTGGGAACTGTTTGAATTAGAGAGTCAGTGAAAAGGAAAAGTTATGGATATCCTTGATGATATGGATTGGAATGAGCAGAAAGATGCCATCAACAGAATTAGGTGTCAAGGACTTAATGGATGCCCCAAATTTGCTCTAGCTCTTGTGTGCTGGTTTTGGCCCTGTAGGTGGTGAGGGTGGGGGGAGGAGGGGCGGAGGGGGTTGCTCAGCTCACGTTTTAGTGAGAGCTATTTCACCCCCTTATAGCATGGAAATGCCCCAATTCCACATATCTTCAATGCTGCCCTGTTGTGAGGTCCCTTCATTCCTCTGGATTTGTTTTTATGTCCCCTTGAGGAGTCCTATATGTTTCGGTTAGGAGAGGTTAAACAACTGCTTTTTACTCTGCCGCCATCTTAACCCGGAAGCCCCTTCAACAGAATTAGGGAAAATTGAGGGGCCATTTTATCAGGGAAGTTCCATTTTAGGCATATTGAAATTGAGATGCTAATGGTAAATACAAGTGGAAATAATTCAATAAACATTTGGTGATTTAAGGAGTTTAGGAAGTGTTTAGAGCTAGATTTAGGGGAAGTTCTAGGATCAGCAAAAGAATGGATATATATATATATATATATATATATATATATATATATATATATAAAGACCAAAATAGAGCAATGGTCAGGAGGCAGGGCCTAGATGATAATCCATCAAAAGAGAGTGTGAAAAAGCAATGGGAAATACCAGGTTTGCTCATTTTTTTATGGATCTTTGTTATGACCAGGTGGAAAACTTGCCTTTTTTTTCTGGTAACAACATATACAGGTCTTAATTCAGTGCCTTATTATAGTGTAGAGGTAACCCTAGATTCTAAAAGGTTAAACAGAGTCCAAGCCTTGGCAAGTTGGAAAGGCTTGGGATGCCATCTTAGCAATAGACTGCATCTGTTAAATTGAGAGAGTATTATCCCCATTAGATTAACCATTAAATGATGAATTCTTTGGCCACACCAACCGATGAAAAGAAATATGATAGGTACGTTTGTTAGTACACATTTCCAAAAATGATAAAATAAGCATAAGTAGTATTCATTGTTATAGTGCTCATGTAGAATTTAGAATATTTTTGCATTACATAGAGGGGAATCATGGAATAGTACATCTGAGAGCTGGCTTGGGGGTCAGAAAGATCTGGGTTCTAATGTGGACTTGGATATAGACTTTGTGATCCCAGGTTCAGTTAGGTAAACCATTCAACATCTAAGTGTTATGAGAAAATGTATAGCAGAGTCTCACCCCAAGAATGGGAGCTCAAAACTCTATTCAATACTGAGTTTTGAAAGAATTTTATTTAAAAAAGAAGTTTAAGATAGGAAAATAACTTAGGCTGATGAAATGACCTAATGGCTGATAGAATAACCTCAGGGCTGGCAGAGTAGCCTTGTGACTGTTTGAATAGCTCCTC
Source organism: Gracilinanus agilis (assembly GCF_016433145.1). Taxonomy (NCBI): domain Eukaryota; kingdom Metazoa; phylum Chordata; class Mammalia; order Didelphimorphia; family Didelphidae; genus Gracilinanus; species Gracilinanus agilis. The sequence goes on from NC_058130.1 coordinate 373,896,100, forward strand.
AGCTGATGGAATAGCCTAAGCTGTGGATCAGGGTTTGCATATTTATTGAGGATCTGGAGGCTACTCACCTCCCATTTTAAGGAAATCTACACCTTTTCCAAAATAGCCCACCCTTGGGCATTACAAGGCATTACAGGTTGAAAACCTGTGAAAATGGAGGTTGAAAAGATGGGTACAAATTTAGGCAGAGGTATATTTTTGGGTCGGACACTTCATAGGTGAACTTAAGGATACCAAAAAGGGAACAAGGGACATGCACATTTTGGGGGGATTCCCCTGGCCTGCCAGAATCCTTAGTGTGCATGTCTCATGTTCCCTCCATTTTCCCACCTGCCATCATTTGTCAGCATAGGAGAGGTCTCGACACAGTACAGTCCAAGACCACTATCTATAGGTGATTAATAATGCCCAACAGTTCTGAACTAAGGTAAATACAGAACAATATAAGGAATTAATAATACACAACGGCACAAAGCTCATAGAAGTATAGAACAGGACAAAACTATTATGAGTGATTGTGCAGAATGGTTAATTGATTAGTAATACAGATTTTGCAATTTATGCTTAACTAGTTCTAACATGAAAAATCCTGGATTTCAGAACATGAGGGTCCCGTTTCTATCACTGCCCATCACAACCCATCTCCATCATAAGTGTCCTAAGCAATTCTCTAAGACTAAGCTGTTGAAGAGTTGCAAATGGACATTGGTAATAAAAGTTTCATCACCAGGAATTCCCTATACCAGTGAGATCAGAAGTCTGGACAAAATAATTATCTTTTTTGACTTAATTCTGCTTAGACAAGTCAGCTACTCCTTTGCCTGAGTTGAATATTACTTCCTCACAATGATCCTGAACTCTATAATCAATCACCACCTTTTTTTCTATCATATCTTTGAAATATCTCTTGTATCCATCTCCTCTTTTTTTGTTTTCACTGCCAACCCATCTAGTTCATGCCTTTAGGCATCACAAAAAAATGGATCAGAGCACTGGACCTGGAGTCAAGAAGATTCATTCCAAAATGTTTTTTAGTTTTAATTTAATTTTTTTTTTATTGGCTCCAAGGCAGAAGAGTGGCAAGGGCTAGGGCTAGGCAATGGGGGTCAAGTGACTTGCCCAGGGTCACACAGCTGGGAAGTGTCTGAGATCAGATTTGAACCTAGGCCCTTCCATCTCTAGGCCTGGCTCTCAATCCATTGAGCTACCCAGCTGCCCCCTCATTCCAAATTTAAATCCCACCTCAACACTTACTAGCAGTGTGACCCTGGATGAGTCACTAACCATTTTGTTTCAGTGTCTTCATCAGTGAAATGAAGGAATTGGACTCAAAAGTGTCCTCTTAGATCCCATCTGGTTCTAAATTTGTGGTCTTTTCTCAATGATTTCAGTTACTTAATTTTTCTCCCCACTGTTCCCCTATGTTCCCCATCCTACATATAGGAGGGATGCATTTCTCTGGTATATCTCTGACCAGTGATTAGTACAAGTTTCTGGCACATAGTAAGCCTTTAATAAATGGTTATTGTTTGATTATTGATTGATTGATCATATTACTTGATTGCTAAAAGTCATATTATCTTCTAAGTAAAGTCCAAACACTTTAGCCTAAGATTCTTGGACCTTCTCTCCTGTACTCTGTGTTCCAGCGCAGTTTGACTACTCATCCTTGCCAAAAAGCACATTTAGTTTTTCTGCTTCTTGTCTCTACCATTCCCCCACCACACCCCAATCTCAGTGAGTCGCCATTTATGAAATCTTATCATCCTTTAAAGCCCAAGTCAAGTACCACTTATGTGAAGTCTTCTATCATCTCTCTTCTGTGGACTCTCATTCCAATTTGTTAATGTTTTTCCTGAGTATCATACTCTTTTATGGATTTTAGTCCCCTCTTATAATTGAAACTCCTTGAGGGCAGTAATTGTTTTTTATCTTTGTGTTTTACCTAGTATCTAGGAGAGGGCTTCCTATTGAATAAAGGAACAAAAGAATAGTAATTTCAAGTCAATAGGGCATCATTTATAAGTTACTATTCCAGTTCCCTGTTCACAATAACATTATTACTGAAGTTGGCAATCTTTTTGTTTTTTAAATTTTGATAGTAATATTCTTCCAGTTATTTAGGCTTGGGGTTTTTGTTTTTGTCAGCAACATTTTAAAAATGGCATGACAAGAGTGAGGCCAAAGGTTAATATTCCCAAATAGCAACTCATGAAAATGGGAGTCGAATGTGGCTTCAGTTAGTGTCTTACTCACTTACAAAGTAAATCAGCCTACATGATATTTTGTCCTGTTGATTTTGTGTTAATGTAGTAAAAACTAACTAATTTTCCTCTCTGATTTATATTATGTACATTTTAAAAAGAAAATCATAGTTTCTGTTAAGGAACCTTTCCCAGTAAAGTAAATATGAGCATACAAAAGAAACATAAATGCATTTACACCATACACCATTTTATTACATAGAATCGGGGTATGTAAAGAGGGATTCTCCCTCTATTTTCAGGGAATTGGAGAGGAAAGGCATGATAAAAAATTAGGAAGAAAAAAGGAAATATTACTAGACTATTATGAAAAAGGCAAGGGTAATTCTTAGTAGAGGAAATGGGTATTAACCTTGTTTTGTTGTTGTTTTTTTAAACCCTTACCTTCTGTCTTGGAGTCATTACTGTGTATTGGCTCCAAGGCAGAAGAGTGGTAAGGGCTAGGCAATGGGGGGTCAAGTGACTTGCCCAGGGTCACACAACTGAGAAATGTCTGAGGTCAAATTTGAACCTAGAACCGGGTCTCTAGGCCTGGCTCTCATTCCACTGAGCTACCCAGCTGCCTCCATTAACCTTGTTTTTTGATAAACATATACCCCCCCCCAAGTCAGACAAATTAAGTGCCTCTGAAGTCAGAATTCAGATCAGCAATAAGGATTTTTTTTTATCTCTAGTGCTATTATCATAATTCTTTTAAAATAAAAACAAAATTAATTTTTACTATTTTATGGTTAATGATTAGCTATTTTGTTGTGCAAAATTCATGAGCCATTATTTCTCTTCACATGTAAAATGATCTTTTGGAAAAATCTTCAAGATTCATGGATAAATGGTCTTTCAAAAAGTGTATAATAAAATCATCATACTTGATACTTTGGGGCATGGGTCAGAGATTTGCTCATATAAATTTGCTTTTCTCTGGGGTTTTCATGAAATAAGGAACTGTCCTGGAGGGATGTGAGATGATAAAACCCACGTAGGAACCTCCCCAGGGCCAGTAAAGCACATTGGCTTATAATAAAATAAGATTTATTTTATAATGAGAGTAAAGAAAAGTGGTAGACAAGATCCTAACACTACTAAAATCTTTTAAAAAAATTTCCTTACTCTCATTATAAATCTTGTTTTATTATATTCAGAGCCACAAAAGACTATCAAAGCCAGTGACCATCTCAGAGAGAAAAGATAGTAATGGGATGCAAAAGGTAATTTTTCTCCACATTGAGAACCATAATGCAGATCATCATTATATGTTGTTGTAATTATATGTAGTTGTAATATTTAGGGTCTACTTTTAGATTATAAGGCATTTAAAGGCTGGAGTCCTGCCTTTTGCTATTTTTATATGCTACTAACAGTACATTGCAGATAGTAGCTACTTAATAAGTAATTGTGAAATACATAAATAGACTTGTGAACAGTTCACTGGATCTTCTTTTAACAGCTTTAATTCCACACCTTCTGGAAGCTACAAAGTTCTGTGACCCCTTCCTCAAATTTCCCTGTATAGAATGTATCTTTCATTTTTCCCATCCATGAACAGAGAAAGCGCAAGAGGGATAAAAAAAAATAACTCTTTCCTCTTATTCCACAAGTTCTATGTGGTGTTACAACTATCCAGTCAGTCCAAATACTAATCTATAATTTCTGTTTACCCTAATGGTGGCCACAAAAGTCATTGTAGAAACTCAAGACAAGCAAGAAAAAGTCATCTCTATCTCTATCCATAAAACACAGATACTAGACAGCTCTCTTCTGTCAATGAGTTCTTCTAAATAAGCATTTTCATGTTTTTCTTCTTCTTCTTTTTTTTTTTAGTTCCCATTAAACGGGGTTTCAGTTTCTTATGGTAAATGATGTTTTCATTTCCGCCTTCATGACATCACGTCAGCTACCAGACCCTTTTGGCATTTGCCACCTGAACATAGATGTAAGGTTAGTATTATAAGCTTTATGGTTTGCTAAATAATTGATAGTAAAAATAAGATGAGATGAAACAGATATGTAGAGTCACATTAAAAACTTGTCATTCAGGTTTGTTTCTTTTTTTTTTTTAATTGCTTTGCCTAACACATTAAAGATTTAACTAGGACTAGGTGGCTGGGGCTTTGCCTCTTGTTACTGACGTGGAGGAAGAGCACTTCTTCCCTGTGATGATTTAAAAACAGTGCTGTCCCCAAACTTCATGGTTCTGGCTTATGCAACCTGGCAAGACCATGTTCCCTTATTTGTCCTCCTTCATCATTCTCAGGGACCCATCACCATAAAATCCCTGCTTTCGTTTTTCCTCTCTCACCCCTAATCCCATTCCCTTCACAGAGACACAAGTTGAACTCTGGGATCAAACTTCCCCATCCCCTGACTCAGCTCCCTTTTAAATAAAACTGTCCTCTTACTATTAAGGTGCTATTGCTGCCACTTTCCCGATCACTCAAACGGTTTTTGTCTCTGGAGAAAAAAAATGTGTAATTATAGCACTGACACTAACTGGAAACTATTGAAAGAGTCATTAGATGTGGTTCAAATTAATCTTATATATGCAATGAAATTTTAATTAATTTCTTAGTTTTATATACATTTCATGTTTCAGATTTAATTATAAATTAAAGTAAAAGCCAGTGACATAATTTAAAGAGATTACAAACTCTTAAGTTTTTTAGATGGAATTGAACCAGTCTTCAAAGTAAACCTAAGTGTCCACTGGCCCTTTGTCAGTATTTACCCTAAGTTAATGGTCCTTGAAAATAAGTGTCGATACCAGGGATATTTATGTAGCACTTTAAGTTTTGCGAAATATTTTCCATTCACAGGTGTTATAACTATTTATTTAATTAACATTATTACCATTTATAGATAATGAAACTAGAGGCTCAAGTTAAGTAGTTTTTGTCACGTAGTATTTACCTGTGTTACTAAACCTCTTAAGTCACATAGATAGGTCTAAAAAGAGACAGGATTCAAACTCAGATCTCTCTGATTCTAATTCTACTACTCCAGAGGCACAGTGGATAGAGTCATGGGCCTCAAGTCAGGAAAACTTGAGTTCAAATTCAGCCTCAGACACTTGCCAACTGTGTGACTTTAGGCAAGTCACAAACAGAAATTGTTTGCCTCAGTTTCCTCAGCTATAAGATGGAGATAATAATAGCAGCTACCTCTCAAGGTTGTTGGGAGGATCAAATGAGATAATATTTGTAAAAAAAAAATTGCTTAGCATTAGTTCTTGGCACATAGTAGACACCATAAAAATGCTTATCCCCTTCCCTTCCACCCTACCTCCATCCACTAGGCCTGCATTGGTGAAGATGTGGCATGCATACAGAGCCGATACTCAGGGAACCATTTCCCCTCTTCCCAGCTTCAAAGGACCCTTTTCTCTAGCAGCCCAAAGCAAGCACTTTCTCCCTCAACTCTCTCCAGTAATCTTGGAGCTCACAGATAACTTGAATTTGTCCCCTGAGCACTCAAACTCCTTAAAGGTTCTCCAATGCTGCACTATGCTATACTGCCTTTCTGTAATAACATTTTGGGGGTAGATTTCTAAGAGTAGATTTGGGGGCTCAGTGGATTAAGAGCCACATCTAGAGATGAGATGTCCTGGGTCCAAATTTGACCCTAGACACTTCCTAGCTGTGTGATCCTGGGCAAGTCATTTAACCTCCATTGCCTAGATCTTACTGCTCTTCTACCATAGAACCAATACACAGTATTGATTCTAAGACAGGTTTTAAAAAAAAGAGAACGTCTCAGAAGTATGTTAGTCTCAGTGTACTTCCTAAACTGTATTCTGTACTTGATTGCTGCAGAGTGACCAAAATTCCCTGATAATTATTTGTATTTATAATCATTTGGCCTGTCAATCCACACAGGAGAGACCAAGCAGATGAAGACTATTGCCTGTGTACAGATGGACAACTTGTAAAGCTTGCCCATCATTATACATATCTGGGACAGACAGTATAGATGGATAATGAGTTGGGCCTAGAATTGAACAAAAGGAAGGAGTAGAGTAGGTTACCTTTGAGTAATTATAAATTTCCTTTATTGACTCTTGAGTTTTAGGAAAGTAAAGACATTTTTTTCGTGATTATAAACTATTTTGCTGCCTTTACACTCCTAGCATGTTACATTTCTTCCTATGTAGTCCTTAGTCATATTTTTCAGCTTGAATAGTTGAAGAAACTGTAGATCTCTGTCTGACTCAGCTGTTTAGTCAAAGTACCCTATCCCCTCTGATTGAATGGTAGTTCTGAGCTCGGCCAGCTCTTCTTTTAATTCAGTTGCCCAAGAATCCCAGCTGTTTGGGGAGAAAAAACCCCAATAAATACCACTTGACTGAAGATTGTCTTGGAGCCCAAAGTCAAGATCACAGTGAGGGCCATTACAGGCCAGAAGAAAGCTGAGAACCAGAATTGTAATAGGACAGCAAAATAGAGAATACAACAATCTTTGAAGAATTAAAAATGAATGTAGCTCAGAGGGCAATGGAGAGACTTGGTAGGTGTATAATATTCTATACATATGAATATTTTACTGTACTTGTGATTTAATTGACAAAGGGAACTTCTAGTGAGGACATTTCTTTTCTTAGTATGTACCAACAACTGCCCCGCAATTTATAGTCTTAGAGTATTTCCTGGAAGCATTGAGGGATTAAAATATAAGATTAAATTTATGTTCAGGATCTCATAGCTAGTACATGTAAGGGGTAGGCGTTTGAACTCAGGTCTTCCTGGCTCCCGACTGGCCCTCTATCCATTTATACCATGTTGCTACTCTCACATGTGTAATTATCATAGTAATATTATCTTGTGTGTATGCAGTGAATATTGGCCCAAGTCTTAATCCTTTTTTTTTGTATATTCTGTTACAGGTTACACGAGTATGTAAATAACAATAGACTCTACTAAGTTCCCTGATGGCATTTAAAATACACCACTATTTCATTTGTGATGGCAACTGAGACGGAAAAGACCTTTGCTCTCCTTCAGACATTTAGCACTCTTTCTATCATTTCTAGCCTTGGTTTAGGTTTATTCTGCTTTATAGCAGATAGACTTTTTCAGTTTCCTTTCATTCAGCAAAATGACTGGCTTAGAGCACTCTCGGATAATGCAGTGCATGGCATAATTGGAATGTGGTCATGGGCAATAGTAATTGGACTCAAGAAGAGGAATGATTTTGGAGAAATAATTTTGGCTGGATTTTTAGCCTCCGTTATTGATGTGGACCACTTTCTTCTAGCTGGATCTCTATCTTTAAAGGTAGGAAACATATTTCAGTTTCCTATTCTCCTTTCCTTTACCTAAGTCAGATATTCTCAGCTATGTATTCTTCACATCAGTTCTCAAAAATTTAAGGCTTATTTTGATTGTCTTTTCCTTTTCAATTACTTTATAATAATGAGATACAGTTACAAAAACAATAATTACACAACATTTCTAAAGCCCAAAACTCACAAAGAACCATTTCTTTAAAAATCCAACCCCATCACTTTCTTTTTTATAATCAACTTAACAAATATTTCATTATACAAAGAACAAAGTAGAAGATAGTATATAAAATTGCAAGCTTGTTGCAAAAAATATATAACAAGGTAGTAATAAAATCATCCTGTTTATGTCGCTTCTGCATTTCTTATTTTTTTAGTCTCTGAATTTCTTCTATAGATTCTTCTGTGTATTTTTTATGTTTTATTGATGCTGATTTCTTTTTTTTTTTTCATTTCTAGCACTACTAACTAAATCTTTCCCCTAAGAAGCCTTTTTTCCATAACAATAAGTATGGAGAAATAAATCAAATCAATATATTGTTGTATAATAATGGTATATGTGGGTTAAAGGATATGTGTTGTAACTTTTGGATAAAGTTCCAAATTAATTTCCATAATGGTGTGACAAATTCATTGTTCTGACAAAAGTCTATTAATGTGTTTGCCTTTCCAAAGTTCTTACAGCTGCCATTTTTTTCTTTTGTTGTCTTTGCCTATTAAGTGTTGTCAGGTAGAACCTCAGGGTTGTTTTAAATTCTTATTTCTCTTATTTGTGATTTGGGAGCCTTTTTATATCTGGTTAGTTTTCATGTGGTTATTGATATCTTGCTTTAAAAAAATGTGAAAATTCCCTATTTATGTCCTGCCACCCTTTATCTATTGGTTAGTGGCTCTTGTTCATATATTGTTATCAAATCTAGAAATTTCTTAGATAGCATACCTCTATTAGAGAAATTGCTGCAAAGATTTTTTCCTATGCTTTTTTTCTTCTAATTCTAATTTTGCTGGTGCAGAAGCTTTTCATGTAATTGAAATTGCTCATTTTATCTTCTGTGATCACTGCTGTCCTTCATTAATGTAGGAATTCTGCCACTAGCAATCACTGTTAAAAGTATCTCTCTTTTCTCTCTTTTTTTTTCCTATGAAAAGAATATATATTTGGGTCATATAATCATTTGAGTTTCTTGTGGTATATAGTATAATATGTTTGTCTAAACTGAATTTCTGCTACATTGCTTTCAAATTTTCCCAGAATCTTTTATCATAAGAAGTTTGAACTCCAATAATTGGTGTCTTTGGACTTAACAAACAGTACTTCTATATGTGATTATTTCTGGATATCATATATCTAACCTTTTATACTGGTCAATTTTTCTTTTTAATCAGTGCCAAATAGTTTGGACAAATTACTGTTTTATGGTATAAATTGAATTCTGGTATTTCTAGACTCCTATCATGCCTGCTTTTTTTCTTTATTTTGGTTTGAAATTCTGATCTTTTGTTTCTCCATGTGAATGTCTTTGATTATTAATAAGACTGAATATTTTTTGAAGTGATGTTTGTAAATTTTGTGTTTCCTCTTGAAAATTGTCTGTTTATGTCCACTGACTATCACATATTTTGGATACCAGGTTTTCTTTTATTATAGTTTACAGAAATGCTTTGTCCAATCTATTTTTCTTTGGATTATTTTGTTTTTATTGTACGGATTTTTTATTTACATATTTTCAAGGATCTCTTATCTTGTCTTTAATAATTTCTTCTATTTGTTTAATAGGAAAAATGTCATTTCCAGTCCTTAGTTTCCCCCATTCTTTTTGTAGTTTTAAAAATGGTTGTCTGTTGACCAGCTGAAATTCACTATAAGATGTAGTATCAACAATGTGTCTAAACCCATTTTCTAAATTTTCTAAATTTCTAAATTATTTACCAAATTTTTAAGGAAAATTTGTTAAACAATGAATCCTTTCTCCATTTTTTTGTTTTTTGATTTATCAAAGACTAAATTTTTGTATGCTTTTGCTTGGTTATCCAGTGTCTTTATTCTATCCCATTGATTTCTTTCTCTATTTTTTTGTCCATTAACTGTTTTGATGATAATCAATTGATTATAGTTTTAAAGACTGGGGGAGATTTTGTTGTTTTTAAAAGGAGTCTGATGAATTAATTTCACAAAGATTACATATTTAGAAATTATTTCTAACTGGCAATCCCTATTATAATACTTTGCATGAAGTAAATATTCAGAAGTTAATTTAGTAAAAATAATTCAACTGTTTTGTTTAAAATCATTATAAATCATAATCATCTAGCAGGTAATTTTCATCAGGCTAAATATTATACCAGTTCTTTCATTTCTTCAGAGTAGAATATTGAAAATAATTTCCTTCCAATTTACCAGTAGATGGCATAGTTCATCAGTATCACTGAGGTTTTATTTGGTTATTTTTGAGTAGTTCTCTCTCTCTCTCTCTCTCTCTCTCTCTCTCTCTCTCTCTCTCTCTCTCTCTCTCTCTCCATATATATGTATGTATATATATATGTATGTTTACAGCAACCTGTTCTTTTTTATTCATTACTCATGATTTATCTGTTAGAAAGTTGCATATTAATATCCCAGTAAAAAACCTGGAAATAAGAATTTCCTTATTTCTTTTTAAATCTTTTAACAATAGGATCCACTTCTTCAAATGAGGGGTTAATCAGTACCAACAAATTTCATTTCTGTGACTGTTGTCACAGAAAAATTACCTTCTCTGGCTATAAAATAGTAGAGAACTAAGTAGTTGATAGAGGTTCAAAGGTACCAGTGTAATGCTAGGATTCTATAAATACATAATAATTGGCCCAGTTTTTTTTCTCATATTAAGTGTTACTTTTACTTAACCTCCCTGTTGCTTGTATGGTTCCAAATTTGTTTTTTTTTTTTTCACTTTTTAAAAAAAAGTAAATTCATTATTTATTTTTAACATTAAAAAATTTTTTTTCAATGAAAATCTTTTCCCTCCAGCCCTTTTCCTACCTAATCACTGAGAAGGCAAGCAGCATAATATCAGTTATTTGTATTTGTTTCAAATTCAAAATTTTAATTATACTTTTCATGCTGTAGATTAACAGTTCTCAAAGTGAGGTCCCAGGATCCCTGGAAGTCCCCAAGACCCTTTCAGAGAGTCTGCATGACCAAAACAATTTTTACAAAAATACTAAACCCTTATTTGCCTATTAAAATACTCTTCCTTTTTCCAACTGCATATCTGTATGAGGTCAGATTTTCTTCATGTACCCCAACCATAACAACATATTGCAGTAGATCACTGCAGAAGCAGATGCTAGAATCCAACTGTTTTCTATTAAGTCACATAGTAAGAGATTTACTTACTTGTGTACAACAGTGTTGTTTCTCACTAATTTTTTTTGCTTGGGAAATATTTTTATGTTACTTATGTCAACATATAATAAGTTTACAATTGTTATTTTAAATTTTTACATGGCATTTCCATTTCTAATACAGTAAATATTGCTATAATCCACATAAAGAAGAGCTATTTGAAGTCCCCAATAGTTTTTAAGGTTATAACGAGGTTTCAAGATTTTAAAAAGTTTAAAAAATATAATGAATTAATTTCTATAGAAAAATTCATTAATTTGAAAATACTGGCATTTTGGAATCATTTTATTCACATGCGGGATTCTGGCCAAGACTGAAATAATTTTTTACTTTACTATAAAATACTGCATTTCATTTTATTATGGGATGATCAGAGATAACTTACTTGAAAAATAGTTCTACTGTGTTAATTTTTTTATTAGTCATAGTAATAGTTGATATTTATATAGTACCAACAATGTGTCAAGCATTATGCTACATGCTTTACAAATATTATCTTGTTTAAACCTCACAACAACCCTGAGAGGTAGGTTCTGTTATTATCATCATTTTATAGGAGAGGAAACTGAGGCAAGCAGAAGTTAAATGACTTGCTCAGGATCACACAACCACTGAGTATCTGAGGTCAGATTTGAACTTGGATCTTCCTAACACCAGGCTTGGGACCTAGCTGCCTCTGACCTTTCTAATTTTTCAAATTAATCTTAAGTCAGGATAAAGGGCATGCTTGTTCTGAGTTTAATAACTTTTTATGCCAGCTGAGTATAAGTTCTTGAAGGTCCTAGCAGATTGGATAAGCATGAAAGCTTGAGCTCATGAATGATTTATATGTACCTGAGGTTAGACACCAAACTGGATTTTTTTTTTAACTACAGCAGACCCATGACACTAATCCCTAAGGTGATAAGATTTTAATCTCTCTCCATGGAAAGAGTACCAATACTATTGAAATTAAAGATACTTTGAAATACTGGAGACATATCCATAATATTGCTGTGTGGTTCTGACACACAGAGGAGAAATAAAGTGATGATGTGCTAATTTATAATACTTTATAACATTTGATTCACTGCTTTGCATTGACACAAAACAAAGGGGAGAAGATGGAGTCATTTAAAAAGTCAAACTCTTCTGTTAAATCCAGCTTTGTTAAGTGCAGAATATAATAGTTAACTATGTAGTTCCTCAAATCTGATTATTTAAATAAGAAAACAGCGCCCATCATACCCATTGCCTACCTTTTTGTGTATATGACAGTTTGATTCATGTATTAAAAAGTGATTGGGTTGAGGCCAACATGGAAAACGTTCTACTTGAGACTTAAGAAACTGGAAAGTAACTAGTAAATGTCTAAAAAAGTTCCCTTCCCAAATAGAAACAATATTTGATATTTCTTTTTCTTTCCCCTCCAGGATGCTTTGAATCTTCCACATAGGCCTTTTTTCCACTGCTCTACTCTGATACCTGTTGTGGTTCTGACACTAAAGTTTATTATGCACCTTTTCCGGCTGAAAGACTCGTGGTGCTTTCTTCCCTGGATGTTATTTATATCTTGGACTTCTCACCATGTTCGGGATGGAATTCGTCATGGCTTATGGATTTGCCCTTTCGGAAAAACATCTCCGCTGCCATATTGGCTCTATGTGACAATCACAGCATCTTTACCTCACTTATGTTCATTCATTATGTATTTAACAGGGACCAGAGAAATGATGTCTATAAAACATGGAATTCATATCGATGTCTAAAGGAAACTAGTTAGCAACTTTGGGAGAACACTGTTGGAAAGTAATCATTGAATGTACTCATCATTGAAGTGAATTTTAAAATACATATCACTTCTGCAGAACTTGTAGTTCTAGTATTTAGTTACTTTGGTTCTAGAATTGTTTTGCGTGGTGAATGAAATGATTTTACTGTGAAGAGTATAATTTTTTACTGTTCTAGTTAATGTTTTATGTGCATGTGTATATATACACACACATATATACAAATATTGTTTCATTTCTTCTAACCAATTTCTTTCCACCCTGTTCAATTTTTCTTGTTTTACCATCAGTATTTTAGGTTTTAAGTTTATTTATTATTTACGTCATGATTGTTTCCCAACAGAATTTTAAGGGACCATTTCCAAGCAACCTTCCGTATTTGTTGAGTTGAATCGAATTGAAGTTTTAAAGAACTATATTTTTGAGCAGCCTATTTCCTTCTGAAAAGAAGCTCAGGGTCTAGGTTGCCCAAGTTCTAGACAGCTAATATTATGCTGAGCTGCTTAAATCCTGTGAATCTTGAAGTGCTGAAATAACTAAAATTGAATGCTCTTTGTGTGTAAAAATGACTGCTAGTATTTATTCTGAATTTTTATCTTGCCTGAAAATACAACTCGCCAGGTGCTAATTGTTAGTTTAGAACAGAATTAGTTTATCTAAATAGTATGTATTGGTAGGGGGGTTGATGATTGATATTAGGGAGGTTGGAATTCATGAATGATATTGTGAAATGTTAGAACTAATTTATTCTTTTAGGAAATACATCCTTGCTACAATAAAATATTAGCTATAATATACTGGTTATAATAATATTTTATCAAAGTGTTGTCTATCTGGATCTTTTGCCCATGAATCCCATGAGTTGGGATTTTATCTGCTTTAGAAAAAGTACTACTGCTACTAGATATGAATATGTCTACATTGTTTACAGAATAATAGTTAAATTGATTCTTTGGTTATGTCAGTGGAACTTTAACCTTTGATCTACAAGCATAACCATTAATAATGTAATGTCAACTATAGGCTCACATATATGCCATTAAAAATTCCAGTTGCCATCATTTTGTTTATATGCTATGTCAAAGTACTATATCAGTTAAAGAATTTTAAAAATGAAATTGCTTGCAATTTAAAAGGAAAAGTACAACTTTTTCCAAAATAGACTAGTTTTAGGAAACTTATTTTTTGCCATATTCCTTTAAATCAATGTCTGCTAAATGGTTAATCTTAAGGGAGAAATGAACAACTTTAACTCTTGTATTTACATATGGTTTAATGCTACCTTCCTGAGGGTCAGTGCATGCAGAGTCACATGATGCACTTTATTACTCACAAAATCCATTGTCTTCAAATGTTATTTATATTTTCTTACAGATATGTGAACTATAATGCCAATAATGATGTGTGCCTTAATCCGTGAGAAATTATGAATGATTCATGGAGTCTACTTGAGAAAAGTAGATTTTTTTTTATATAACACAGAATTAATGTTCAGTAAATTGTCATTAAGGTCTGCCCGGGCTCTGACTAATTCATTTAAGTTCATAAATTAAAGAGGACACTCTTTTTTCTCCCCTTGTTTCCAAATAGCAAAAATAATTTATTTTCAGAAATTAATAAATCAAGGGGAAGCTAGATAGTACATTGGCTAGAGGGCCAGGCCTGAAATAAGGAGAATCTGGGTTCAGATCTAACCTCACACACTTCCTAGCTATGTGACCCTGGGCAAGTCACTTAACTCTGATTGCCTAGTCATTGCCACTTAGAATTGCTGCAAAGACAGAAGGTAAAGGTTTAAAAAATAATTACAACAAAGCAATGCAGGATTTTTTATTTGTTTACTTTCTTTTAAATTGTTTTAAATTACTTCATGCTTTTTCTTTCTGCAAAACAAATTGGAATTAAATCAAAATACAGGATGTCATTAAAAAATATTAAAAAAATAATATCTTCTTGTTTCCTAAATTAGTTGGGGGGAAATTAACTTTAAAGTGATACTGTGTTTAAGTGCTTTATTTTTACCATTTAAGGGCAGGTTGAAGTTGATTTTGTTTTCTCCTTATTTCTTTTTCTCCATATATCTATTAACTCCAATTTTTCGAGGATTTCATTCACCTCTCTTATCTTTCTTACTTATTTTTTGGTTTGATTTATCTAGATCTGAGAGGGGAAGTTTAAGTCTCCTACTAATATAGTTTTATTATCTATTTCCTCCTAGAGCTCTGCCAGTTTCTCCTTTAGAAATTTAGATGCTATACCATTTGGTGCATACATGTTGAGTACTACTATTTCTTCATTGTTTATACTGCCTTTTATCAGGATGTAATTACCTTCCTATCTCTTTTAACCAGATCTATTTTTACTTTGGCTTTATCAGAAATCATGATTGCAACTCCTGCTTTCTTTTTCTCCATTGAAGCCCAATAGATTTTGCTGCATCCTTTCATTTTTATTCTATGTATGTCCACCTGTCTCATGTGTTTCTTGTAGACAACATATGGTAGGATTTTGGTTTCTAATCCACTCTGCTATTTGCTTCCGTTTTATGGGTGAGTTCATCCCATTCACATTCAGAGTTATAATTATCAACTGTGTATTCCCAGACATTTTGATTCCCTCTCCTTGTCTTGCCCTTTCTTCTTTCACTATTTCCTTCTATACCAGTGTTTTGTTTTTAATCAATTCCCCTAATCCCCTCCCTTTTTGTACTTCCCTTTCTCCCCCTTCCCTTCTTCTTCCCCTCTTATTGTCCTTTAGGGTCTTTTTAAGCTACCCCCCCTAGTATTGCTTCCCTCCCCACCAGTCC
>NC_058130.1:373921162-374061337 GCF_016433145.1 Gracilinanus agilis
TCTATATTGCCCTCTTGTTGTAGGACTTCAGGGCAATTTTGCTGAATTATTTCTGTTAGTATAGAGTCCAGGTTTCTATTAATTTCTGGTTTTTCTGGAAGACCAATTATTCTCAAATTGTCTCTTCTAGACTGGTTTTCTTGGTCTGTCACTCTCTCATTGAGATATTTCATGTTTCCTTCTATTTTTTCAGTCTTTTGGCTTTGTTTTATTTGTTCTTGTTGTCTTGAGAGATCATTAGTTTCTACTTGCTCAATTCTAGCCTTTAGGGATTGATTTTCGGCTATAATCTTTCTGTTTTCGGCCATAATCTTCTGGTTTTCGGCCATAATCTTCTGGTTTTCGGCCATAATCTTCTGGTATTCCTTTTCAATCTGGTCATTTCTTGTGTTCAATTTGCTTATCAGTTCATTTGGTTTCTGAGCCTCGCTTTCCAGTTGCAAGATTCTACCTTTTAAACTGTTATTTTCTTGCCAGATCTCTTCCATTTTCCTCAAAATCTCAGTTTTGAACTCTTCCATAGCTTGTGAGTTTTCCTTATTTGGGGAGGGTCTGGATGGTTGTTTGTTCTCCTCCTCTGTTTGCTCGGTTGTCTGGATTTTCTCTGTGTAAAAGCTGTCGAGTGTTAAAGACTTCTTTTTTTTGTTATTATTCTTTCTCTTCTGAACTTCCTGTGACTGATTAGCCATCATTAGCCCAGCAGCTTCTCAGGTTTATCCTCGCGCTCAGTGTCTGTCAGAGATCTATTGGCTCCTGAGGTCTGAGTTCTAGTTTTTTCCAAGGTCAAGCCCCCTGGTGGACTCCCTTGCTTGATCCTCTGCAGGAGGTTCCTTTACAAGTCTCAGGGAGCTACTTCCACAGTCGTATACCCGTCTGCACTGGTTCCCCACTTAGGCTTTAGTTCCTGGCTGTGTCTGCCTCCACCCACGCCTCCTCAGTGCCTGCCCTCTGCTCAGCCTGCGTTGTGTGCCCTGCTTCCTGCTCCTGCGCGCACTCAGATTTCGGGTGCCTTTTTTGGCTTAATGGGGTCCTAAGTCTTGCTGCTCTCAGGAACAGGTCCCGGAGCTGCCAATGACTCGATGGGTGCCCCAAACTTGCTCTATTTCTTTTTAGCTGGCTTCGGAGCTACAGGTGTTGTGTGTGGAGGGGGTGGGGGTGGGGCGGTTGCTCAGCCCGCGATTTAGTGAGAGCCCTTTATAGCATGGAAATGCCTCGATTCCACGTACCTTCCACGCTGTGCCCTGTTGTGGGGTTCCTCCGTTCGTCTGGACTTGTTTTTATGTCCCCTTGAGGAGTTTTGTGTGTTTCGGTCAGGAGAGGTTAAGAGCTGCTTCTTACTCTGCCGCCATCTTAACCCGGAAAACCTACATTTATTTTTTTTTAAACCCCTAGCTTCCGTCTTGGAGTCAATACTATATATTGGCTCCATGGCAGAAGAGTGGTAAGGGTAGGCAATGGGGGTCAAGTGACTTGCCCAGGGTCACACAGCTGGGAAGTGTCTGAGGCCAGATTTGAACCTAGGACCTCCTGTCTCTAGGCCTGGCTCTCAATCCACTGAGCTACCCAGCTGCCCCGCAGGAGAGACAATTAAAGAATTATTGGGTTACCCAAAAATCATGACCAAGAAAAAAGCCTAGACATCATACTACGGGAAATTATCTAAGAAAACTGCCCTGAAATTCTCAAACATGAGGGTAAAATAGAGATTAAAAGAATTCACAGACCTCTTCCAGTATTAAATCCCCAATTGATCACTCCCAGGAATGTTATAGCCAAGCTCAAGAATGCCCAGGCCAAGGAGAAGATACTAAAAACTGCTAGAAAGAAACAATTCAGATATCATGGAGTCCCAATTAGGATTACACAGGATCTGGCAGTATCCACACTGAAGGACCAGAAGGCAAGGTAACTGGATTTACAACCAGGAATCAACTACCTAGAAAAACTGACTATATTCTTTCAGGGGAAAGTATGGTCATTTAGTAAGGACTAGGCAATAGAGAATAAGTGACTTGCCCAGGGTCACACAGCTAGGAAGTGTCTGAGGCCACATTTGAACAAAACCTCCCATCTCTGGACCTGGTTCTCTATCTACTGAACCACCTAGCTGCTTCCATGTTTACTACTATTAAACATTCTCAGGCAGTATCTCTGCCTATATAATAATCTACCACTTCCCTTATCCATATTATTCATATCTGCCACTCATAAGGAAAATCCTTGTTTTATTTGGGTTCCCTCCTCTTAACAGCTGCTATGTTCTTTTATCACAGATTTTGCCCCTTCCCTCTTTTTTCTGTTGTTCCTGCCTTTGAATCCATTCCTAAAGGAGACAGAGCATAGAAATATTGCTCCACAGTAGAAATTTTCCTATGTCTCTGATTGTGCATATTACCCTCTGCCTTCCCTGTGATCATTTCCCCCCATGAAATCTCCCATCTGGATTTGTGCTCTCTCACTCTTCTGGATGTCAGTTGCTCCCAGGAGCTCTGATTCCCCTTCTCCTGAGATATCTTGTCTTTGAGGATCAATATGTTTTGCTTATATGGAGATTGTGCATTAATATTATTGCTTTTTGCTTCCAGAATGATTGAAACAGTTCACAACTCCACCAGCAATGCATTAGCGTTCCAGTTTTGCCACATGCCTTCCAACATTTATCACCTTCTTTTGCTGCCATATTGGCCAATCTGATAAGTGGTACCTGAGAGTCTGAATTCTTAAAGCAGGAATAACTTGCCTTTGCTATTTTCCCATTTTCTTTATCTGAACCTCTCTCTTTGACTCTCCTCTTCTCCATCCACCTCAATGAATATTCTTTATATTTAATATTTCAATCCTGTTGTGCTCTGCCTCTAAACTGACAACTAAAATGTGAACTGAGCCCCCATCCCACTGTGACCTTTCCTTCCTAAACTCTTAATATTTTTATTCTTTTTATCACCCTTTTGCTACCTAATCTTATATTATCTTGCATTGTTATTTAACTGTTGCAATATGTTTGTAGTGTTACTCCTACAAGATTCTAAGCTTCAGGTAGAAAGATGGAGAGAGGAAGAAGACAGAATAAATGTTTACTAAGTACTTACTATGTGCCAGTATTTTGCTAAATACTTTATTAATATTTCATTTGATCCTCCCAAATAATCCTGGGCAATAGGTGCTATTATGATCTCCATTTCCTAATAGAGGACACTATGACAGATTGAGGTTAAGTGACTTGCCCAGGGAATCAATAGCTAGCATACTGATGACAATATCCAAAAAGTATTCAAGATGCTAGAATGCTAGCTGAATCTAAGAAGGTAGGAATTAATATACAGTGATCCCTCAGCTATCACTGGGGTTACATTCCAGAGATACCCATGATAGGTGAAAATCCGTGAAGTAGCAGCATTATATTTATTTTATTATTTTTATATATTTTAAGGCTTTGTAAACCCTTCCCACTCTCCTATAAACTTTTTCCACATTCTTATTAACCTACAGTCACTGAGCCAATCAGCGCCCAGGATACAGAACACAATGCTGTGGTTGGTTGTCCTTTATTCCATCAGCCAATAGTGTAAGTGTAACTCTTCAATACAAAATTAGATTTAAAAAAAAAACCGCAATACAGTGAAGCCAGAATAAATGAACCCTGATATAACAAAGGATGACTGTAAATGTAAATGGTTACATGGATTTAAAAAAAAAAAAAACATATAGCAGTCAGAAAGGAGTAACTAGATCAGTGGTCTCCAAACTTTTTTGATTGCGTACTATTATCAATAAATAATGTAGAGCATATATTTCTAATATATGTATTTATTAATAAATCATATTCTTTTACTACTGTACTAATAAAGTTTGCACAAAATGGAAAAAAATTTAAAAGATAAGAAAAATATAGTATTTATCTTTGAGGCAATTAGGAGCCATAGGAATTTATTGAATAGGGTAGTGATGTAGTCAGACCAGCACATCTGGAAAAGTCATTTTGATTGCTGGATGGAAGAGGGATTAGGATAAGGAGAGACAAAGCAGAGACACCAACTGGGAAACTACCACAAAAAGTCCAGCTGAGAGTGATGAGTCTGAGCCAGGGTAGTGACTGTATGAGTAGAGAGAAGGGAGAATATACAAAAAATGCTTGGGGGGGGTGGTGGTGTAGAAAAGACAAGATTTGGCAATTGATTGGATGTATGGGGTGAAGGAGAGTGAGGAGTCAAAGAGAACACTTCAACTGTCATTTTGTATGACTGATTAAAAGGATGCTGGTGCCCTCAGCTGAAAGAGTACAGTTTGGGAGACAAGTAAGTTTAGAGGAGAAGACAATGGAAAGAGAACAGCCAATGCAAACTTCAGCTTTCAAGTATGAGCAGCAAGGTGATACAGTGGAAAGAGTGCCCCATTTAGAGATAGGAAGATCTTCATTTATATGCAGCCTCAGACACTTACCAGCTCTGTGACCCTGGGCAAGTCATTAAACCCTGTTTGCCTAGTTCCTTATCATTTTTTTTTAAACCCTTGTACTTCGGTGTAGTGTCTCATAGATGGAAGAGTGGTAAGGGTGGGCAATGGGGGTCAAGTGACTTGCCCAGGGTCACACAGCTGGGAAGTGGCTGAGGCTGGGTTTGAACCTAGGACCTCCTGTCTCTAGGCCTGACTTTCAATCCACTGAGCTACCCAGCTGCCCCCACCTTATCATTTATTTTTTAAAGAAATGAGCTAGAGAAGGAAATGGCAAACCATTACAGCATCTTTGCCAAGAAAAACCAAATGAGGTATAAAAGAGTGAGATAAGACTGAAATGATGGAACATCTGTAAAATGAAGATAATAGCACATTGTAGGGTTGTTGTGAGGATCAAATGAGATAATAATTGTAAAGTGTTTAGCACTGTGCTAAACTAGACTGTTGGTCTTCCTCAGTCCCTCTCAGCAAGAACTCAACAAATGCCACTTTTTTTTTTCTTTTTCCTCTGACCCTTACAGGATGACCTGTTACCTGGGACTCAGTTTCCTCCTTCCTTGGAAGGTAAACAGCTGCTTTGACCTCAAATCCTTCAATTTCTTCCTCTTTAGGAAGAACCTCAGAACACATGGTTTGTAAGCATTTCTTTTCTGATTGGAAGATGGTTAGTCGAGCTATTAAGATTCCTTTCCAGTTAAATAATTCAAACTTTCTGTATGACCTGGAGAAATTCAACTAACCTCTGTGCTCATCCTCATTATGGAGATAACACTAACTGCCTCCTATAGGAATATTGCATTTAATTTGTGATTATTCAGTTATCTTGAAAAAATGTCGAAAGAGTGAAACTAGCTTATCTCTGGAAGGGGTAGTATAGTGTTAACTAGGAATGGGAAAATCAGAATCAGGGAAATCCCCAACTTTGATTCTCAGTTCAAACTCTCTTCTGATAAGTAACCTATTCTCCCCTTTCTATTTACTTTGGCATAGCTGGCACCCAACCCTTCATAAACTTAATTGCAGAACATAAATCTGTCATAGAACCATACCACACGGAAAGACCTTGCCTTGTGGTACGTCTAGTCTTTCCCTGAGGGCAGAGATATTTCTGGAACAGACAGTGTGGAGTATGGAAAAGAGTCCCGGATTTGGAAGTAGATGACCTGGGTCCAAATTCTTCGTCCGATAATTGTAACCTGTGGACTTAGGCAAATCACTTCAACTCTAAGTGATTCAGTTTTCTCATCTGTAAAATGGGGATGGATGGATGAGATGATCCTAATTCATGTTATATTTAGATCCTGGAGTGTTTAGTCATTTCCTTCTCCAGCTAACTTGACTGAGGAGGAAACTGAGACAAACAGGATGAGGTGACTTGCCCAGGGTCACAAAGCAAATAAATGTGTGAGGCCAGATTTGAACTCAGGAAGATAAGTCTTCCTGATTCCAGGTCCAGCACTCTATCCACTGTGCCACTTAGCTGCCCTAGATTAGGTCTAAAGGTCACTTCCGACTCTAACATTCTGTTATTCATCTCAATCAGAGAACTATCTATCTTGTTTTTTAAAGATCAAAAAAAGGGGATTTCACATTACTCTCTCCTTAAAATTCCCTTTCCCCCACTACCCTGACCTTAAGAAACATTCCAAACAAAAGCTGTTGGTCATTATTCTCATTTCCTTTCTATACATTTCATCAAAAGCTCATCATTTGGCTCTTGTTTTCAATAGGGGGAAAAAAAGAATTCTTGTTCATCATCCTCAAATTGATATAAAATGAAAGTACGACACACATTAACATAGTTATTCTTTTAGCCACAGATGTGTCAAAATAATTAAGGGTTATAAACACAGAAAGAAGGACTTTGTTAGGAAGACTGTGGCCACATAACTAGAGGAACCCTGTGGTTGGGGCCACATTCATAGCCTCTATATCTTAATTTGGAAAAGGGAGTAAAAGACAATTTGGTCTTTACCTCTATCCTCAGAGCTGACATTTGAAGAAAGCGGAGGATCCTGAACTAGAAACCAGGTCTTCCATCCCTCCTCCTCTAGCCAGTACCCTTTCCACAACAACAAATAACTGCTGCAGAAAGGGAGTTCCATTTGGCTAATTCTATGTATTGTGTTCAATTCTCTATTAAGCAATCCTCTTCCTTATTCCCTCACTTCTCACCTGACCCTGAACACTTATGCCCAGTATGAAACAGATGTCCATTGTCATAATGCATTTGATGGTGCCAATGGGAAGTTTACATTTCATTTCCTTGAGGTCGAAATAGTTTGGCTTTCCCTGGTGAGAAAAAACAAAAGTGCTTTTCTAGAAGTTTTTTAGCTTGTGCTCTCCTTTGCCAGGAACTTTTCAAGATGATAAACCACACTCAGTAAGTAGCATAGCCCTGAATTAGTTGCTCTTTTCAATGGATTTTATCTCATGAGTCCTCTGTTCTCACCTTTTCACCACTGCCATCCCGCCTGTACGAACTCTTTCTTCATCAGCTTCTACAAGATCTTGGCCAAACAAACGATTACAACTGCTTTCTTTCAGGGAAACTTTCCCAAAAATACGACAATGTGTTAACACTCTTAACTGTTACCCTTTCCAGGGAAGAGAGAACAAAGGCTGGTTTTCTAATGAACGTGGGGTTTGGGACTGGACCTGTGATTCCATTCATATAGGGAACTCCTACTGAGATGTTAAATGACTTGCCCAGGGTGATATAGAGAGTCTATATTAGAGAAAAGACTTCTAACCAGAGTATCCCAGATTGTGAGGCCAGCTCCCTATTCCCTAGGTGGTTCAGGAGATAGAGTGCTGGGCCTGGGGTCCAAAGGAACTGAGCCTCAGATACTTACTAGCTGTATCACCCTGGGCAAGTTACTTAACCTGTTTTTCTCTGTTTCTTCAACTATAAAATGGGGACTCTGGAGAAGGAAATGGCAAATCATTGCCAAGAAAACTTCATAAAAATGGGGTCATGGTGGGGGGTGCCACTAGATGGCTCAGTGGATCAAAAGCCAGGCCTAGAGATGGGATGTCCTGGGTTCGAATGTGACCTCAAACACTTCCTAGCTGTGTGACCCTGGGCAAGTCACTTACTACTCTTAGCCCAATGGCTTAGCCCTTACTACTCTTCTGCTTATTGATTCTAAGATGGAAGTTAAGGGTTTAAAAAATAATAATCCTCAGAAATGAGTCTGACCTGACCAGTACCCTGCTTTCTTCTTTCCCATGAACTCCAGGGAAAATAGCCCACCTGTGTCTTTAAGATATATTCCATTCCATTTTACTAACAGGAATGAATGAATTAAAAAGCATTCAATAGGCACTTACTTTGTGCTAGGCACTGTGCTAAGTGTTGGGGATATGAAAGCAAAAACTGAGACAGTCTGTGCTTCGAGAAGCTTGCATTCTAATGGGGGAGACAACATTCTTGCCAGAGTGTTTTCCACTAGTCAATGATCCTTTCTCTTGGGGAAAGGCAGATTTCTCTGAAGACTGATCTCCTGTTAGCCTGTGATCCTTTCCCAGGGTCAAGGTACTAGGCAGCCCTGAGTTTAACTAACCTCTACCATTTCACTGACAAGAATTTCATTAAAATCCTTAAAGGAGAAAGAAAATTATTTCTAAAAGTCTTTAAAGGGAAAAGCATTTTTAAAATATCTGACCTTCTGTTATAAAGTTATTATAGTTTGGAATAAATAGGTCAGAAAAAGATTTTAACAGCAGCCTCTTTCTGACTCTTGAAAGTTGGCTTTCCAAACTAATATTTAGTGAAAAAAAACTCTTATATTTAAAAAATAGTTTCTGCCATCCCAAACTTCCTTTAAAAAACCCTTCATAGGGTCATAGAATAAAGGAAAGTTGCCTCTAGAATAAAAAATAAATTATAAAACATGAGGTTGATTTAGGATCAAACACCATAGTGACATCAAGATCTTATTATTTGGAATTAAAAAGTGAACCCAGGTACTGAGGGGAAAGGGAAGAAGCATTTAGTAGGCTCAGTAGGTGCCAGACATTATGCTAAGGCTTTACAAATATTATATAATTTGATCTTTAGCGCAACCCTGGGCGGTAGATGCTTTCCTTTTCCCTATTTTTTAATAGCTGAGGCACAGAAATGTTAGATGAGGTCACATAGCTAATAAATGTCTGAGGTAGGATTTGAGCTCAGGTCTTTCTGACTCCAGGTTCAGTCTTCCTGTGACTCTTATTGCCTGGATAGGAGAAAATTTTTCTTAACCTATAAAACTATTAGAACTAAAAATATCTCTACTGATAACAATTTGAGGGCAGAAAGGTGGAACAATAAATAGAACATTAGATCTGAAGTGAGCAAGACCTGAGTTCAAATATGATCTCAGATACTTACCAGCTATGTGACCCTGGGAAAGTCGCTTTACCCTCTTTGCCTCAATTTCCTCATCTGTAAAATGAGCTGGGAAAGGAAATGGCAAAGCACTCTAGTATCTCTGCCAAGAAAACTCCAAATGGGGTCATGAAGTTAGACACAACTGAAACCACTCAACAACAACAGAGTCTCTAGCACAGGGCAATATACATAGTAGACACTCAATAAATATTTGTGAAATTAAATTGAGAGTCATCATCTTTTCATAATCATGAAGTCATTGATATGGAGCCCATTTTACAGATGAGCACCAAAGGAAATAGCAGCTAGAAAAGTACAGGAGTTTCAGGTTTCATTGACCAACTCAATTTAAAATAGGATCCAAATGGGATTTTATTTTACGAAGATTATTTCTCTCTAGATAAATATAAGCATTTTTAAAATATAATAAAATAAAATATCTTCTCATATATTTTGAACTCATTTTCATAATTATGTCTATGTGTGGGTAAAGTTAAAAATAAGACTTGTTGCCTTGAAGCTGATCTTTTGGGGATATAGTAGCCCCATTTCACTGAAGTAAAATCCATAGAAATAATCTTTTTTTTTTCCTGTCTTAGAACAGATCCTGAGTATTGGTTCCTAGGCAGAAGAGCAATAAGGGCTAGGCATTTGGAGTTAAGTGACTTGCCCAGGGTCACATAGATAAGAAGTATCTGAGACCAGATTTGAATCTAGGTTCTCAGACCTGGCATTCTATCCACTAAGCCGCCTAGCTGTCCCAGTAATATTTTTGAATATCAAATCCCAGAGAGAGGTTAAATGATTTGACCAAAGTCACATGAGTAGGAAGTAGCAGAGCAGACTATGAACCCATGTCCTCCCACTCCTTTAATTCCATTTTGACTCCTTATCCAAATCCCTCAGAAGGTAACTAGAAGGAAGCAGTCTTTATTCATCTACTCAGACTGGCAAAAACCCAATCGAGCCAATGGTCCAACACAACCTCACCCAGAAAAAGAAATATGAGAAATGTATGACATTTAGTACTTCTGGGGGTGGGGCTCAACTCATTTATCTCCCCATCCACCCTCTGGACTTGGGCACACCTGGAGCGTCTCGCTTCCTGAAAGCCGGCTCCCAGGAGGAGGCTGGAGGGGAGAGGCAATGGGGCTCACAGGAGCAGCTCTCCTGGCTGCTGGGGTCCTCCTGGTCATTCAGGCCTCAGAGGGTGAGTGGTGGGGCACCGGGCTTTCTCCAGAAGCTTAGCTTCCCTGGTCAGAGGGAGTTCAGGGCTAGGCTTTTCTCAGGTGGGCGTTGAAAGGGAAAGTCTGCTGAGATGGAAGGATCTACACCTTCTCTGGAGTTTTCTTTCCTATAACCTGGGAGATGGGCATAAGGTTAAAATCTGGACCCACTGGGAGGACACTTTCAGGGAAGGTCCCTTATTTCTTGCTAACTAGGAACCTGCCAGCTCCATGGCCAGGAGGTAGGGCACGGCGCTTCCAGACCAGTTGTGAGAATCAGCTCTTTCTCCTTTGAGTTGGTCCGGGGACAGAAGACAAGGAAGGATCAAAGGGGCAAGTTTGGAGGGGCAGCTTGGTTGCCTAGGTAGGGCACTGGACTTGAGATCCTGGAAGACCTGGCTTCACATTCTATTTCAATCACTTACCAGCTAGCTGATCCTGAGCAAGTCAGTCAACCTTTCTGGTTTTTTTTTCTTTTTTTTTTTTTCTTTTTCTTTTTTTTATTAGACATTTATTAATATTCGTTTTTAATCTGTTTACATACTTTATGCCCCTACTTTCCCCTTCACCCCCCCCCCCCCGCTCTCCCCCCACCCATGGCCAACGCACATTTCCACTGGTTGTAACATGTGTCCTTGTTCAGGGTCTATTTCCCATTCATGTCCGCCTCAGCCCATGCATTCAAGCAATTGTTTATCTTATATGTTTCCTCTCCTGCAGTCCTTCCTCTGAATGTGGGTAGCATCTTTACCATAAAACAACCTTTCTGTTTTGGTTTCCTCATTTGTAAAATAAGAGCATGATGACTTCTCTGGTCACTTTGGGTCTCAGTCTATGTGACCCCATGACTGTTTCACCTAAGATCCAGAGATTTGGAGCTAGAAGAAACCTTAGAGATCATCGTGTCCAATCTCTTCACTTAAAATAAAAGGAAACAGGAGACAGCTAGGTGGCTCAGTGGATAGAGAGCTTCTGAAACTGAAGCCTGGAACTACTTTTGGAAAGGGAAAGATCGGCTAAGGGGACCTTTATAATGAGAAGAGGACAAGAGAGTGAGCAGGGACAAGCTCTGAGCTGGCATTTGCCAAGTATTTAGATTAATATTTGTGAATCATTTTCAGATATGTAAGGCCTGGCCATTGGATGAAGGAATGACAGTTAAACTTTCCTTGCTTTTTAGTGCTAAATAGAAAACCTAAAGTGGCTCTTTAAATATTCCAATTGAATTATTTCATTGCTTGGAGACCATTTTCTTAAAATTTACCAACTGTAAGTTTCTCTATTTCCACTTCCCATCTGGAAAAGAGAGGTAGGGAGGATAGGAAGTGTTACAAGGAGGAGACTAGGATTAGTATGGGACTAAGAGTGAGTCCTGGTGGACAGTAGTGGAGGAGACTGGAGAAAACAAGCACAACTGTGATTCAAATATTCATAGGATTTAGACCTAGAAGGAATCTCAGAAGCCATTTGGTTCAATTCCCTCAACTGAGGTCAGAGAGATGATAGGATTTGTTCAAAGTCACAAAGGTAGAAAGCAACAGAGCTGGAATTTGAATCCAGATCCTATGATATTTCCATTACACTTTGATATTGTTCATTTGTTTTATTCATATCCGACTCTTTATGACCCCATTTGGGATTGTCTTGGCAAAGATACTAGAGTGGTTTTCCATTTCCTTCTCCAGCTCATTTTACAGATGAGGAAACTGTGGCAAACAGTGTTAAGTTACTTGACTAGGGTCACAAGTGTAGAAGTGGAGATTGTCTACCTTTGTACTATGTACCTCAGAATTCCTAAGTATTTCCCAGAATTCCTTTTTAATCTCTCCACCACTTTGGGTGATCACAGTTTGTATAGTTTGCTGTAAGCACTTCCTCTTCCTCTTTTTTCCTTCTGTGAGAAAGGTGGCTTTTTATCTTGCTTTTTATGTTAGTTATTAATAAATCTTCTTAAATATAATACTTAGAATATTAGATATAAATTTTGAGAAGTCAGTGTCTGAGGCCAAATTTGGACTCGGGAAAATGGTTCCCCAATTCTCTATCCACTGCACCACCTAGCCGCCCACTTCCATTATACAATGAGGATGAATTGGGGTGGGGGGGGAAGCAATAACGAGCAACTAACTGCCTAATGGAGCAAGAGGAGCAGCCTCAGGCCTGTCCTTAGTTTAAGTGTGGAGTCTAGCAAGAATTACATTGAGAGTTCACCTAAGCTGACAAGAAAGGTGATGGACATTTTTGGACATGGCCAATGTGGACATTCATTTTGTTTAATTATGTGAATTGTTACAAGGATTTTCTTTTTCCAATGAGGGAAGGAGGTAGAAAGGAGAGAAAATGGATTTCCTTAGTAGAAAAAAGTAAATTTAATTTAAAAAATAGAATCATGTTAAACTGAATATCAAGGGCAGAACTTGAGGGATATAAGAAATCACAAAAGGGCAGCTAGGGGAATTGGGGTGGGAAGAGGTAGAGAGGGGCCATTTCATTTCTGTGCCCAATGATAGGGCATGAGTGTGTTGGAAGGGCAGAGTTTAGGTCTATGACAGCCTCAGGTCTTTTTTTTAGAGCCAGCTGTCAGAGCCACCTCTTAATCCCTGAATCTGGAAGGTGAGGAAGGGACAAAGAGACAGAGGCATCAGCTGGCGCAGCAGGGTAGCAGTCAAGGATCATAGGACAAGCTCTGCCAGCTGGGTTCTTTAAGACACACTTTTATTGCTTCAGGCTATAGGGCTATCATTTCATGTCTAGCCCTAAAACATTAGGTGGGTCACTTAATAGCCAGTCAGACACCTCAGTGACAGACATATCCATGGCCTGAAGGAGTTGATGTAATTGCCTAAGCCAGAGAGCTGCTGACTTACCCTTGGACCTTAGCCTTGGCTACCACCCGAAGGGTGCCTAATGGGTAAATTTTGGCTGTGCAGTCTCCTCCAAGTTGCTGATATGGTTGCTGGCTCCTGCAGATTCAACAGATTCCTCCAAGACCAGAGAAATGTCTCCCTAGTCTACATGACCCTAACCCAAAACAATATACATTACTATGCACAGCTTTATGGGGTGAAGTGATGTGAACATTTCCCGATACACTAACATTAAAATAAAGAAGTGCCCAGTTTTTCAGCTAGTAGGCATCGCTATGCATATCTCCCAACTGTTTTTTCCCCAAAATTAAATGGCTTATTCACAGTTCAACACTGACCAACAATACAATTAGCTAAATTTAGTAACAATTTAAATAAAAAATTAATTTCAATACCTAAAGTACCATGGCACCTTTCTAGTCCCTCTTAGTTTCATGCTTCTGTAGCCATTCCTTTTCTTCTTTTATATCGTCATGACCAGTGCAGTCAAAACTTCTACTTCTGTATCATTTATTTATTCTGTTTTGCATGATTGCAAGAGAAGCTTCCTCCAGATGACCCTGCATGCTTGGCCATTTTTTCAGTACTGGTAGCTTTTTTCGAATACATCCCAACTCAGTTATTCTAATGGAGGAGACATAATACTCTTTGCTTCCTTTTTCCACTTTCATACGCCTCCCTCTCAACCCTTGTCTTTTTCACTAATCATTAACCACTCCTCCTTGGAGATTCACAATATCCAAATTCATCACCCAATTCAAATATTGGTGGCCATTATCTACTAACCCCTAGAACATTCTCTCTCCTTTTTATAATGAAGTCAAGGTCAGTATCACGTGCTCTCTCTACTCTTGCTCTCATACTGGGAAGTCTTCAAAATACGTATCATTAGAACTCAAATATCCCAACTTCCCAATTCCCCAATCTACCCAAATCTCGATATCTATTCCTCCATTCTGTTGTTGTTTAGTTATTCTAGTCGTGTCCAACTCTGTGATCCCATTTGGAGTTTTCTTGGCAAAGATACTAAAGTGGTTTGTCATTTCCTTCTCTGGCTCATTTTACAGATGAAGAAACTGAGGCCAATAGGGTTAAGGGACTTACCTAGGATCACATAGCTAGTAAGAGTCAAGCCAGACTTGAACTCAGGGAGATGAATCTTCCTGATTCCAGGTCACCTAGCTGTTCAAATATATGTAGGGATTTACTCACAAATATTCCATTTTCAGTTTCAAGAGCTCTGAAATTCTTTTATCTACTCATAATCTTTTATCATTTTATATTTGATCCAGGAGGCAGTCTGAAGCCTCTGGAGTTTATCGATTAGGGGGTGACATGTTCAGACCTGCGCTTCAGGAAAATCACTTTATGGCTGATTGGAGAATGTATTGGAGTGATGAGACTTAAGAAAGGCAGACCCACCAGCAGTCTATGGTAATAATCAAGGCATGAGGTGCTGAGGGCCTCTCCACCATGGTGGTGGCAGTGTCAGAGGAGAGAAAGGGAGAAAGGAGAGTGAGAAATGTTGCAAAGCTGATTTCATGGACCGTGGCAATAGTTTGGATATAGGAAGGTGAGAGATAGTGAGGAGTCCAGGATGACTCCTATGTGTAATCCTGAGCCCCCTATAGTAAGAGGGAAGGTAGGATGGTGGGACACTTTAAGGGGAAAGATAATGAGTTCCATTTTAGATGTCTATTGGACATCCTGAAGATGGGTGATTGAAGATTAACTGAGAGGTTAGGACAGGAAAGGTACATGTGAGAATCATTAACATAGAGAAGGTAATTAAATCCACAGGAGCTAATGAATCAGCAAGTGAAGTATTATAGAGGGAGAAGAAAAGAGAGAGCACAAGAGAGAACCTGAGAGACCCCTCAATTTTCTCCTCTCTATACGCCTCTCATACCTCCACTGTCACCCACCCTTTCAGCTAAGGTCTTCACCAAAATAAATGAGGTCATTCACTAAGAGCTTTATCTTCTGTAATGTATAGAAATGGTCAGCCATTTTCTGTAGGTGCAAAAAAGCAGTTTTCCCCTTTAGAACATAGAATCTGGCAAGGCAGCCCTGGGCACGTGCCAGTCTGGCAGTTGGGAAAGGAGCATAAATTGGGTGCACAAACCCCTCAACCCCACTTCTTCTTTGGGTTGGGAGGCAGGAGGTTGTCTGTTGTTTGGACTCCAGGAGGAGGGAGATTGGTATAGGCAGGCAGGCAGGGTTTAAACTACATTTAACTACATTGCTAGCTGTAACAATCATCTTAGTATTGATAAGGCCACTGAGCCTTAGTTATTAAATAAGATAATCTCATAAACCTTCAAGAATCAACAACAGCCTCTGAACCAGGGGAGACTCTCAAAGTCCCCTGGACTCAGCACCTAGGCCAACTTTCTATTTAGACATTAGCATAACTTATTATACTTATTACAAGGTTAAAACTAAATAGAGTTCACCTACTTCCCTCTCTCCCATCTCCCAGTTTACCTTTCTGTCAATCAACCTGAATAAACCCAGTTAAACTTCAAGCCTCGGTTAGTTTTATTAAGAGCTGATAGCTTACCTTAGAGAAGACATCATCATTTTATATATTATCGTAGTCAGATCATGGAAACTAGCTTAGCTGATCTAATTACATCTAGATCAAGCTTGTGCTAGATCTATAAATATTGTTAAGGTCCCAGGAAATCAAGACCAACTTCCTATTTACTTCTAAGCCAACAGACTCCTTGGAGCTGTTACTAAGGGACTAAGTCTGTCTTAGAATTCCATCACTCTTCAGTGAAGCTTACCAGGCTGTTGCAGGAAGCAAACCTCTGTCTTCCATATCTTGACTAAACAACAGTGCTTCTCTGAATTAATAAATAATAGGACCTTAACCCCCCTTTTCATAACACTTCTCTCCCTCTTCTCATCTTATGTCCCTTTGAAATCTTTGATCACTATTTCAACATTTTGCTCACTGTCTCAAATAAAGAACCCACCATTCTTCTTGCCAAAGCTAATTCTTCCACATGGAGCCTTGATCTCATCTTCCATCTCCTTCAACAGATTGGCTCCCACAATTATCCCCCAATCTCCAGTTACTCCTAATCTACTGATTCCTTCCTTCTCTTCTGCCTACAAAACATTTCTAGGTCCCTCAATACTTTAAAAAAAACCCAACCTTACTTTTATCCCCACTAGCTATCATCCTATATCTCTCCTCTCCTTCTCAGCTAAACTCTTTGGAAAATACATCTACACTTGCCCATCTCTTCATCTCCTAAACTCTTGGTAGGCTGGTTTCTAGTCCCATCGTTTAACTGAAATTGCTTCTTCCAAAGTTACTAGTGATTTCTTAATTCCAAGATAATGGCCTTCTTTCAGTCCTTATCTTTCTTGATCTCTTTGCCACAGTTGATGCCTTTGATTCCCAGCTTCTCTGGGATGTTCTCTCTTCTCTGGGTTTTCATGATACCGCTCTCCCCTGGTCCTCCTACCTCTCTGCTGCCCATTTTTCAGTCTCTTTTGCCAGATCTTTATCTAAAGGTATTCCACATTACTTTGTGTGTCTCCCATGATTCTGCCCTGGGTCCTAGTCTCTTTTCTCACTCTATTTTCTCACTTGGTTACCTCCCATGGATTTAACTATCAGAATATTTCCTGTCCTAATCTCTCTTTTGACTTCTAGTCCCAAGGTGTCCTTTTGGACACTTTGAACTAGACATCTCATAGGCATTAAACTAACATGTTCAAAATAGAACTCATTCCTCCCCATTCTACTCCCACCTCCCACCTCCCACCCCACCCTGGCAGAATCCTCCTCTTTCCAATTCAAATCTGATCTTAAATACTTCAATAAGTTTTTTTGGCCTCACATTCCATTTGGCCCATTATAGTCTTTAGGGAGTTGTTTCTTCAGTGTTTTATTTTGGGGCCTCCATTTCTATTTGTCCCTTTCTAGTTTCTAAGTTGTTGAATTTTTCTGTCATTTCTTTTATTACTTGATTTTTTAAACTTCTTTTCAAGTTCCTCCAAGAGGTCTTTTGAGTCCTGACATTCTTTTTCACTTTCCTTTGAGGCTTCGTATGTCTTTGTGACATTGTTGTCTTCTTCCAAGTTTGTATTTTGATCTTCCCTGTCACTAAAATAACTTTCTAAGGCTAGGCTTTTTGTTGTTTTTTTTGCTCATTTTTCTAGTTATTATCCTTACCCCCCACCCTGTTAGCTTATCTCTCTGTTGAGGTTCTTCTTCTCAACTTGTGGGCTAGAAGTAATGCTTTCCAGCATGCAATATAGCCTTCTCTGATGTTTGGGGGTCTTTGGGTCCCTCACTGTGCACTTTTATGGAATATACAGGCTGACGACTTGTGGGAAGATTTGAAGCAGTTTTTTCCAACTGGATTCTGCTCCCCCTGCTTTTGGTTTCTGTGTTGTCTCCTGTGTTGTGCTGCTCCTCTTCTCTGCCTTCTTTGTTGTCTTAGGCTGTTTGGTAGCAGGTAGTGCTTCTTCTGGATCTACTGTTCATTGCCTCATGCTGCTTGCAGTACTTCCACCATTCTGCCATTTTTTTTTTGCCACAGGCCATTTTGCAGTTTCTATGACCTTAGACACTTATTAGCAATATGACCCTAGGAATGTCACTTAACCCTATTTACCTTAGTTTCTTCATCTATAAAATGAGCTGGTGAAGGAAATGGCAAACCTCTCCAGTAAAATCCAAAAAGGGTCACGAAGAGTTGTATGCAAATGAAACAACTGAACAACAAACTCTCCATGTATTGTATATGTACCTAATTATTTCATATTTTCCCCTGTTGACTGTGAGCTTCTTAACAGCAAGGATTGTTTATATCTCTCTTTTTTATCTCCAGAGCATATCACATAGTATTGATGTAAGATAATATATGTAAAACACTCTGTAAACCTTAAAGCATGATATAGTTTCTGGCCATTATTATTATAATTGATGTTTAGCAAGTGCTCATTGATTGACTGACTCCCAGCATTGTTCCCTAAGGCTCTCATTTTAAATACAGATTTTTTTAAATTCTGAGAGCATGGTTTAAGCAACTTCTCTGAGGGCACACAGCTAAAGGATAATGCAGCCCCTTATGTAGAACCCCTTCAATCACACAGAATGGTGGTGGTGGTTGTTTTTTGTACTTAAAGAGGACCAAAATGATGTCACTGATGATATTTTCCAACTTGTACACAATTGCATTTAAGTCAGGCAGAACTACACAAAGTCACCATCCTCACTCTCTATTCCAGAGTGTATATTAAACAGTAGCTCATAAAAAACAACTGCTTGATCACATGAGTCGAGGGGGACATGATTGGGAATATAGACTCTAAGCAATCACCCTAATGCAAATATTAATAATATGGAAATAGATCTTGATGACACATGTAAAACCCAGAGGAATTGCTCTTTGACTATGGGAGGGGGGGAAGGGAAATAACATGAATCATGTAACCATGGAAAAATGTTCTAAATCAATTAATTAAATAAAATTTTTCAATTAAAAAAAAAAAACAACAGTAGCTCATATTCACATTCAACTTCCTTCACAATAACACTGTGATCTTTTGGGTTAAGATGGCGGCAGAGTAAAAAGCAGCTGCTTAACCTCTCCTAACCCACACATATAGAACTCCTCAAGAGGACATAAAAATAAATCCAGACCAACGAAGGGATCCCACAACAGGGTGCAGCATTGAAGGTACGTAGAATTGGGGCATTTCCATGCTATAAGGGGGTGAAACAGCTCTCACTAAAACGCCAGCTGAGCAACCTCCTCCCCCACCCCACACCACCTACAGTGCCAAAGCCAGCGCACAAGAGTTAGAGCAAGTTTGGGGCACTCATTAATTCCTTGGCAGCTACCTGGGATCACCACGACCTGCTCCTGAGAGCAGCAAGACTTAAGACCCCAAGAGGCTAAAGAACCGGACTTTGAGCACAGGTGCAGACACAGGTGCAGACATGGATCCTGAGCAAAGGCATGGACCTTGGGTGGGGGCCCAGAGCAGAGGGGTGCATGACTGTGGAAGCAGTGCCCTGAGACTGCTAAAGGAGCAGAAGAACAAGCAAGGGGACCACCAGGAGGCTTGACCCTGAGAACAATTAGACCTGTGACCTCAGGAGCCTAAAGAGTGCAGAAAGACCCTGGCTGTGAGGATAAAGCTGAGAGGGCGCATGGCACAGTGACTCAGGTGAAAACTACTCCACAGCTCCATAGGCAGCAAGCCTGTCTGCCTTACCCAGACTTCTGACTGAGAAAGAAATAATAATAATGGCAAACCAGGAACAACAACCCTAAAAGAGAAAAATCAAGAAGAAATCTGTAACACTCAACAACTTTTACACAGAAAAAATCCAGACAACAGAGTAAACAGCAGAGAAGAACAAACAAGTAATCACATCCAAACCTTCCCAAAAAAATAAAAATTGGTCACAAGCTCTTGAAGAGTTCAAATCTGAGATCATGAGAAAGATGGAAGAGATTTGGTGAGAGAAGTGGGAAATAGCTCAAAAGGAAATTAACGGGTTAAAAGACAGAAACTCCCAATTGGAGAAAGATGCCCCAAAATCAAATGAAATGGTAAGCAAATTGGAAACAAAAATTAAATAGCTCAAAAACAGGATAGACCAAACCAAAAAGGAAAATCATAAGGTAATAACACAATAACTCTGTGATGTAGGTAGTACAAGCATTATCTTAGTTTTCAAGAACATTCCAAATAATCTGTTATCCTTCTTTTCCATCTCTGATCTTATTCTTTCATCCTCCAAATCTTAACAGAAAATCACAGAATCTCAAGTTGGAAAGGAACCAGTTCAACCCATTCAAGGATTATCTCTACAACATTCCCAACAAATGATCATTCTACTTTTATTTGAAGGCCCATAGTGAGCAGTACCCACTTATGATCTACAGAGGCAGCCTTTTCTTCCACCTTTAAATAGAAAGAGCTCCAATTGTTGGATAGTTTTTCATTATAGGGAGCTAAAGTCTATTTCTAAACAATCCTCCCATCTCTAAATCATAGCATCATAACTTTAAATTTGAAAGGGACCTTTGAGATCAGTGAGTTCCACACCTTCATTTTACAAATAAGGAAACTTCATCCCAGAAAGTCTAAATGATTTGCTGATTGTTACTCACCTACTGGCAAGAAAGATCTAGGAGGTCATTTTGTCCAACATCTTTTACAAGAGGGGAACTTGAAGTTCAGAGGTTAAGTGGCTTGCTTATGGTCACATAAGGATGAGGTCCAGGATGTAAACCATATTCCAAACAATATCCATCTGCATTTTAGTCTCTCCACAGTATATTCAGGTTTTTATTCCTTTGCTTTTAC
Source organism: Gracilinanus agilis (assembly GCF_016433145.1). Lineage (NCBI taxonomy): Eukaryota > Metazoa > Chordata > Mammalia > Didelphimorphia > Didelphidae > Gracilinanus > Gracilinanus agilis. Next base: position 373,941,436 of record NC_058130.1, read on the forward strand.
AAGTAGGTGTGGTATGAGTTAATTACTTTTGGCACTGAGGTGTGTCTTGCCAGGTCTCAAATTTCCTTTTCACTAAAACAAGGAGATCAGATTAGATGGCTTATAAGGACCCATCTAGTCCTAAAACTCTGATTTTTTTTATATGTGTGCTATTATATGAAATTGTCCTGGTTTTGCTCTTGAACCCTTATAATCATTTCCATAGAAGAAGGAAATAAAGAAGGAAAATGAGCATTTCTTAAGGGTGTACTATGTGTCAGACACTGCTCTAAGAGCTTTACAAATATTATCTCTTTAATCCTCACAACAACCCTGGGAGATAGGTGTCATTATTATCCCCATTTTACAGTTGAGGAAACTGAGGCAGGTAGCTTTTCCCCAGGGTCGTATAGCTAATAGGTGTCCAAGCCTGAATTTCAATTCTGCTGAATTTCAATTCTGATCTTCTGTTTTCTAAGCCTCATACTATATTCACTGTATAACCTAGCTGCAATTCATTTAGCTACTGTGGTCAAAGTAAAATAGTATATGGCAATAGTTTCCAGCCTTTATGTAGCATTGTCACCCTTTTTTTTTTTTAACATTTATTAATATTCATTTTTAACATGGTTACATGATTCATGCTCCCCTTTCCCCTTCAACCCCCCCCGCGCCCCCCCCACACCCTTGGCCGATGCGCGTTTCCACTAGTTTTGTCATGTGTCCTTGAACAAGACCAATTTCCAAATTGTTGGTAGTTGCATTGGTGTGGTAGTTTCGAGTCTACACCCTCAGTCATGTCCACCCTGACCCATGCGTTCAAGCAGTTGTTTTTCTTATATGTTTCCTCTTCTGCAGTCCTTCCTCTGAATGTGGGTAGCGTCTTTACCTATTGTCACCCTTTTAACAAAATAATTGTTTTGCTCCTTCTAATTTTTTTTAAAACTCTTACATTCTGTCTTAGAATCTATCTATTGTTTCTAAGGCAGAGAGCAGTAAGGGCTAAGCAACTAGAGTTAAGTGACTTGCCTAGGATCACACTGATAGGAAATATCTGAGATCAGATTTGAACCCAGGACCTCTGGTCTTCAGTCCTGGCTATCTACTGAGTCACCTAGCTGTCCCTCCTCCTCCTCCTTTTATTTATTTATTCATTCATTTATTTATTTGCTTATTTGTTTGTTTATTTATTTGGTGTTTAATATTTTTTTTTTTAGGAAAAATTTCCATGGTTACATGATTCTTGTTTTTACTTTCCCCTTTGCCCCCCTTCACCCTCCCCATATCCAATGCGCATTTCCACTGGTTTTAACATGTATGATCAATCAGGACTTATTTAGATATTATTGATAGTTGCATTGTTATGGTCATTTAGTGTCTACATCCCCAACCATGTCCACATCCACCCATGTGTTCAAGTGGTTGTTTTTCTTCTGTGTTTCTACTCCTGCAGTTCTTCTTCTGAATGTGGGTAGTGTTCCTTTCCCTAAATCCCTCAGAATTGTCCTGGGTCATTGCATTGCTGCTAGTACAGAAGCCCATTACATTCGATTTTACCACAGTGTATCAGTCTCTGTGTACAATGTTCTTCTGGCTCTGCTCCTTTCGCTCTGCATCAATTCCTGGAGGTCTTTCCAGTTCACATGGAACTCCTCCAATTTATTATTCCTTTGACCACAATAGTATTCCATCACCAGCAGATACCACAATTTGTTTAGCCATTCCCCAATTGAAGGGCATCCCTTCGTTTTCCAGTTTTTTGCCACTACAAAAAGCACAGCTATAAATATTTTCATACAAGTCTGTTTATCTGTGATCTCTTTGGGGTACAAACCCAGCAATGCTATGGCTGGATTGAAGGGCAGGCAGTCTTTTAGAGCTCTTTGAGCATAGTTCTGAATTGCCATCCAGAATGGTTAGATCAGTTCACAACTCCATCAGCAATGCAATAATGTCCCAATTTTGCCACATCCCCTCCAACATTCATTACTCTCCCCTTCTATCATTTTAGCCAATCTGCTAGGTGTGAGGTGGTACCTCAGAGTTGTTTTGATTTGCATTTCTCTAATTATTAGAGATTTAGAACACTTTCTCATGTGCTTATTGATACTTTTTATTTCTTTATATGAAAATTGCCTATTCATGCCCCTTGCCCATTTATCAATTGGGGAATGGCTTGATTTTTTTATACAATTGATTTACTTCCTTGTAAATTTGAGTAATTAGACCTCTGTCAGAGTTTTTTGTTATAAAGATTTTTTCCCAGTTTGTTGTTTCCCTTCTGATTTTGACTACATTGTTTTTGTTTGTACAAACCTTTTTAATTTAATAAAATCAAAATAATTTATTTTGCATTTTGTAATTTTCTCTAACTCTTGCTTGGTTTTAAAATCTTTCCTTTCCCATAGATCTGACAGGTCTACTATTCTATGTTCACCTAATTTTCTTATAGTTTCCTTCTTTCTATTCAAGTCATTCACCCATTCTGAATTTATCTTGGTGTAGTGTGTGAGACATTGATCTAAGCCTAATCTCTCCCATATTGTTTTCCAATTTTCCCAACAGTTTTTGTCAAATAGTGGATTTTTGTCCCAAAAATTGGGCTCTTTGGGTTTTTCATAGACAGTCTTGCTGATGTCACTCACCCCAAGTCTATTCCACTGATCTTCCCTTCTTTCTCTTAGCCAATACCATATCTTTTTGATCACTGCTGCTTTATAGTATAGTTTAATATCTGGTACTGCTAGGCCACCTTCCTTCAGTTTTTTCATTATTTTCCTTGATATTCTTGATCTTTTGTTGTTCCAAATGAACTTTGTTATAGGTTTTTCTAATTTGGTAAAAAAGTTTTTTGGTAGTTTGATAGGTATGGCACTAAATAGGTAAATTCATTTGGGTAGAATGGTCATTTTTATTATGTTAGCTCATCCTATCCATGAGCAATCAATGTTTTTCCAATTGTTTAGATCTAGTTTTAATTGTTTGGAAAGTGTTTTGTAGTTGTGTTCGTACAACTCCTGTGTTTGTTTTGGTAGATAGATTCCTAAGTATTTTATGTTGTCTAGGGTGATTTTAAATGGTGTTTCTCTTTCTACCTCTTGCTGCTATGATGTGTTAGGAAAATATATAGAAATGCTGATGATTTATGTGCATTTATTTTGTATCCTGCAACTTTGCTAAAGTTGTTGATTATTTCTACAAGCTTCTTAGTTGATTCTCTAGGATTTTTTAAGTAGACCATCATATCATCTGCAAAGAGTGATAGCTTAGTCTCCTCATTGCCTATTTTGATACCTTCAATTTCTTTTTCTTTTCTAATTGCTACTGCTAGTGTTTCTAGTACAATGTTAAATAATAGAGGTGATAATGGGCATCCTTGTTTCACTCCTGATCTTATTGGGAAGGCTTCTAATTTATCCCCATTGCATATGATGCTTGTTGATGGTTTTAGATATATACTGTTTATTATTTTTAGTAAAGGCCCTTCTATTCCTATACTTTCTAGTGTTTTCAATAGGAATGGATGCTGTATTTTGTCAAAGGCTTTTTCAGCATCTTTTGAGATAATCATGTGGTTTTTGTTGGTTTGCTTGTTGATATCGTCAATTTCCTCCTCCTTTTAATAAAGCAAACTATGCAAGTAATTTCTTAGCCAATATTTGATTCAAATAAAAGTAAGAATGGATTATAATTTTTCTAACACTCAAATAAATCTTAAACAGATTGCTTTTTGGTGTTTTTCCAGACCTGTGATTTCATTGGTAAGAAATGAATTTTTTTAAGCCAGTGGAATTGACACAACCCTGAAGAAAGGGAAACAGTTGCACCTAAGGGCATTAGTGGCATATTCCTCTATATTACTATTTTTTTTAAGAAGGGGCAGGGATTGATGCTAAAAGGTGACCCTGATACTTTCAGCCACAGCAGGGCTACCAGTCCACATTGTTCCCCACAAAAGGCAATCTATCTGTAAGTAAGACAAATGTCCACTCATCATGGTGGTTTATGCCAGGTTTTGAACAATCTAGTGACTTTCTGGGCTGGCTTTGCCTTCAGGGACGTGAGTGGATAGATATGTCCCCAGGTACAAGCTCCAGCCAGCTGTTGACCCCAAAACAGTGTCCTCTACTGGGGAAGTAGTACCTCAACAGAGAGGGAACTCCTAGGGAGAAAATTCCTTCTATCAGTTTGGATGAGCATGTGCTTCGCAATTTCTAGCCTTAGAGTGTTGCCTTGGGGTACCAAGAGCTTCAGTGACTTTACCAGAATCAAACAGCCTAGACACAGATATTTAAACCTGAGTTTTATCAGCTGAGCCTCTCACAGTAAAATAATATGTACCATAAATCATTGTTCTACTACATTTACTGTTATAAGATCTTAGGTTTTTGAGGAGATCTGTTTTTTTATTCTCCAGTAATATTTTATTGTATTTTACCCCAATTATATGGAGAAAAAATTTTAATATTTGTTTTCTGGCATTTTGTGATCCAAATTATCTCCCTCCTTCTCCTCTCTTCTCAAGATGGCAAGCAATTCTGATATAGGTTATACATTTACCATTATGGATTCATATTTCCTTATCATTTTGTGTAAAAAGATACATATCATGCCTACAGGAAAACCTCATGAAGGAAATAAAATGAAAACTAGTATGCTTCAATCTACATTCAGATTCCATCCGTTCCATCTATGGTGATGGACAACACAAAGTAAGCATATAATTTCTTTTTTTCTCATTCATTCATTTCTAACTATTAGTGTCATTATTTTAAGCAAAGGAGATTACTTTGGGCCAGGGGAAAGGATTTGAGGTAGAATTAGGAAATAGAGACAGTATAATATGAAAAAAAGAAAGAAAGAAAACTGAATTTAGACCCGGAAGACCAAATTATAAAACCCTTGTTCTACTTGTGCCCTGGGAAAACAAATAGAAAAAAAGACTATCCCTGCTCTAAGAGAACTCAGACTCCAGTTGGGGGAGGCAACATGTAAAAGGAACTTCACCTACAGAGCAAATGGAAAGGCCCAGTGGTCCTAAGTTACTAGTTGTGGAATGGATGGCAAAGCCCTGGAGTCTTTAGGTTAAATCATTAAGTCAGTCAGTAGTGGTGGAAATGAAAAATTGAGGCAAAAAAAGATGAAGTGATTTGCTCAGGGTCACATAGCTAGAAAGTGCCTGAGGCTGGAATAGAACTCAGATTTTCCTAACACCAAATTCAGCTTTCTCTCTACCTGTATCACCTAACTATGCTTATATGTGGGTTGACAGGGCTTTGGGGAAAATGGGGAAAATGATGCACTATTAGTAGAACTGTGAATGGGTCCAACCATTCTGGAAAGCAATTGGAATCATACATAAAAAGTTAACAAACAGTGCATGCCCTTTGACCTGCTACAGCACTACTAAGCCTATATCCAAAAGAGATCAAAGAACGAAGAAAAGGTTCTCTATGCACAAAAATTACAGCTCTTTTTGTGGTGTCAAAAAGTTGGAAAATGAGATTCACATTAGGTGGGAAATGGCTAACAAATTGTGATAAATGAATATAAAAGAATTGTTAGCATACTGTAAGTAAAGAGGATTTTTCTTAAACCCTAACCTTCCATCTTAAATGCAATACTGTGTATTAGTTCCAAGGCACTAGGGTGGTAAAACCGTACAATGGGGCTTAAGTGACTCAGCCAAAGTCATACAGCTGAAGCCAGATTCGAGCCTAGGGATTTCCTGTCTCCAGACCTGGCTTTCAATCCACTGAGCCATCTAGCTATCCCCAATAAGGTAGAATTCAAAGAACCATGAAAAGATACAGACTGAGGTGAGCACCACCAGAAGGGCAATTTATAACATCAATATTTTTTTTAAAAGACAAACAGTTTTGAGGACTTTTCTAATCTGATGAAGAATAAAATGAGCAGTACCAGAAGAATTTAAATAATAATATTAAATAATAAATTAAATAAATAAACCATTTAAATAATAACAATGTAAAGGCAAACATGAAATAACTATGAAAGCTCTAAGAAATTTGTTCAACACAATGACTGTTCATGGGTAACACTTTATGTATATACATAATCACAGATATGCATATACTGTGAGTATAAAATTGTGAAAGATTGCTGGACTTAGAATCAGAGGAACCAGGTTCAAATCCCAGTTCTACCTCTTCCTATCTGTGTGCCCTTAAGGAAGTCACTTATTCTCTTGGTCTTGGTTTTCTCATCTATAAAATGAGAAGATAAGATCATATGTCTTCTAAGGTTCCTTCCATTGCAAAATCTCTGATCTTGTGATTCTAATGGCACCCTCTGCTTGACCTAGTAGATGCAAATTTTGTACATGTTTCTTTGCCTCTCTCATACCTAAGACATGTATCATAATTGTCTGACATGTGTATGGCCCTTTAAGGCAACTAGATGGCTCAATGGATGTAGTGCCAGACCTGGAGTCAGGAAGACTCATCTTCATGGGTTCAAATCTGGCCTCAGACACTTATTAGCAGTGTGACCCTGGGCAAACAATTTTACCTTGTTGGCCTCAGTTTCCTTATCTATAAAATGAGCAGGAGAAAGAAAAGGTACTCTGGTATCTTTTCCAAGAAAACCCCAAATTGGATTACAAAGAGTCAGTCATGTTTGAAAGGACTAAACAACCAAAGGCTCACCAAGGGATTGACATCTTGGTTGATCTTTGCGACACCAGGAGGTAAATGCCATCTCCATTTTACACCTAAGGAAACTCAACCCTTATTGGTTGAATAACTTGCCCCAGGGCAGTGATGGTGATACCTTTTAGAGATGGAGTGCCAGGCCCTGCCCCCACCCCACCTCCCAGACCACATGCCAGGTATGCACCCCCTTATCCCAAACAGAGGAGGGAAGAAACATTCCCATTGGGCTGCTGGGGGGAGAGGTGAGTGAAGTAAAAAATGTCTTCAGCGAAGGTGGAGAGGGGAAGGAGAGTGGCCTGAGTGCTCTGCTCCCCTCCAGCTCTGCTGCCTATGAGCCTCCCATCTTACCCTCAGTGCGCTCCCATTGGCTGCTGGGCAGAGGGACGGGGATGTGAAAAAATGTTGTCAGGCATGGTGGAGAGAGGGAGGGAAGCATCTTCTCCTAAGTCCCTCTACCTTTCTAGTAACAAACTGGGGAGAGGTGTATAAATGGAGATTTTGAACCTTGGACTTCATCACCCATAAGTCCCTTAGTTTTCCCAAAATTCCCTTTAATCTCTCCTGTGCCTCCACGTTTGCGTGGTTGTTTTATATTTGGCTGTAACTCCTCCCTCTTTCTCTTTTGTTCCTGGGAACCATCCGGTTAGTAACCTTTTGGTTAGGTCTCTGTTAGTTTATTGTTAATAAAATATTCATAAATATAATATTTAGTATTTTGCATATTAATTTTAATCTCAACATTTTGGTGACCACAAAGGGACTTATGGGGGATGAAGTCCAAGGTTCAAAATCTTCATTTATATAGGGAGGGAGGCAGCCTCATGATCACAGAGAGCACTCTTGCATGCCTCCTTTGGCACCCAAGCCATAGGTATGCCATCACTACCCTAGGGCACATAATAAGAATCTCTAGCTGGATTGGAATTCAGGTCTTCCAGACTCCTAATATGAACTCTATTCCACTGCCTGACATCCACTCCCATGGTGTGGATGACACAGATGTTAACAACTCTATTCATCTCAAGGACAATGAGGACCACCAAACCTTGCCACTTCCTTTTAAGGTCCTTTAGGCTTCCTGTATGGCTATGTTCGTATGCCCTAAAGTCCTACCTGCTACCCCCATCCCAGCACTGATATATGACCTTCCAAACTGGGACTGACCAGCTAGGTGGTACGGTGGATAGAACACTAGACTGATAGCCAAGAAAACCCAGGTTCAAATCCAGCCTCAGATACTTACTAGTTGTGTGACCCCAGGCTGTGACAGTCACTAAACAGCTTGGTTCCTCAGTTTCCCCAACTGTAAAATGTGGATTTTACAGCCTCACAGGGCTGATGTGAAGATCTACTCTGATATTTGTAAAGTGCCTGGCACATAGTAGAACACTTGCCACCTCATTTATCTTGTCCTTAGTAAGGCTTTGAAGGAGATTAAGTAAGCATCTGCCTTTTAAAGAGAATTGTCACCTTTTTTTTGAAATTGCTTGTCCTGTCTGCCACTCCTAAGGGAAAATTGTCTACTTTTTTTTTTAAGCTACAGGAATATAAACACCGTCCAACCACTAGAGGGCTCTGTTGACCAGAATCCAAGAGTTTGACCGTAGGTGAGTTACATACCTATCCTCAGTTTCTTCATTTGTAAAACGATCTGGAGAAGGAAATGACAAGCCATTCCCAGACCTCCTCTTCCAAGAAAACTCCAAATGGAGTCAGGAAGAGTTGACATGATTGAGATGACTGAACAACAATAGTAATGTTCGGTGTGTGTATATATGTATATTTATGTTTATGTCTTCTCCCTCTAATGTAAGAGAAGTTCTTTGAGGGTGAGGATTGTTTTATTTTTATCTTGGCACAATAGCAGGCATTCAAGAAATGCTTGTTGAATAACATCGAATCAAAAATGTACTTATCCTTCAAAATTCAGGGCGAGTTATTTTTTTCCCATGGATGTACATCTGCAAATGACCATTCAGACTGGCCAACCCAAACTCCACATTTTACAGAAAAGGAAGGTGAGCCCCTGTGGAAGGTGAGGTGATCTTCCCAAGACTGCGGTCTAGCTGCTAAATGGCAGAGCAAAGACTTGCGCTCAGTTCTCCTCTGTGCGGGGAAAAAAATGTCAAACTATTGCTTGCCAGAAGATGTACTACTTTAATTTACTATCATGTTTAAAATTCATGAAGCCTTCTACAGACAGATAAATATTTATTATTTCTGAATTGCTCCATTCACTTTAATGGCATTAATTAATGTAATAAAAATCTAAAACTGTAATGGTTTTATAGTCCTCAATAGAGTTATAATTAATGTGAACTTTCTGTTGATTTTGTAGGTGCAAAGAAGCAATTCTGAATAGTTTTCAGTTTTTAAAAATATTTTTTAACCCTTACCTTCTGTCTTAGAATCTTAGGCAATTGGGGTTAAGTGACTTGCCCAGGGTCACACAGCTAGGAAGTGACTGAGGTCAGATTTGAGCCTAGGTCTTCCTGACTTCAGGCTTGGCACTCTATCTACTGTGCTACCTTGTTGCCTGAATAGTTTTCAATTTTTTTAAAGAAATAACTACATTGAAGTATTAGGGGAAGCAAACCTTTATTTAATAAAGACATTTTATATTGGGGGAAAAAAAGAAATCCTCCCAAATCATTGTTGCCTCAGTGTTGTCGTTCAGTCATATCTGAGTCTTTGAAACCTCATTTGGGGTTTTCTTGACAAAGATGCTAGAGTGATTTGTCATTTCCTTATTCAGCTCAATTTACAGATGCAGAAACTAGGCAAGCAGAGTTAAGTGACTTGCCCAGGGTCATACAGCTAGTAAGTATTAGATGCAGATTTGAACTCATGAAGATGTATCTTCCTGATAACCGGCGTAGTGATTGGATCTATCTACTATACCCCTAGCTGCCCCTCAGTGGTTTCTCCCTCTTCTGAATTCCAGTAGTATTTATTGACTCTACCATTTATTTGATGATGTATCCTTGGTACCTGGCATAATCAGTGCTTATTGATTAAACACCTACTGTGTACCAGGCAATGTGCAAGGTCCCAGCAATATAAAGATGAAAAAGAACAGTTTCTGACCCAACCTCAAGCAGTTTATAATCTAAGAGTGAATACAGAGGAAGAAGGATATAGACATATAAATAAGTATTTGATAACCTGTGATAAAGGCAATGAAAAGAGAAGGATTTCTTTTTAAAAACATTAGACTATCTGAGGGAAAAGAGATCACTTTCAGTTAATGTTGGTTACCAGAGTTGAATTCCTGCCTCAGATGCTAGATGTGTGACCTTGGACAAGTCACTCTCAATCTCAGTTTCCTCTTCTGTAAAAATAGAATTAATAAAAGCACAGAGTTCTTGAGAAGATCAATGAGAGACCATATGTAAAGTGTTTGCAAACCTTAAAGTCCTATACAAATGAGAGAGCTATTATTTAGATAGCCCAGGGACTTCTGGGTTAAGATGACTGCAGAGTAGAAGCAGAACTCTTTACTCTCCTCACCAACCTATATATAGCATACCTCCAAAGGACAAAAAAACCAAATCCAGATGAAAGAAGGGACCCCACAATAGGGCGCAGTATTGAAGATATGTGGGATTTGGGTACTTCCATGCTATGAGGCGGGGGGGGGGGGGAATAACTCCTATCAAAACACAACCTGATCAGCCCTCCTCTACCCCACCCACAATACCACTGCGCACCAGAGTTAGATCGAGCTGGGGTGAAAAATCTGGCTTTTTGGCAGCTAACTGGCACCACTAGGAGCTTGCCCCTGAGAGTAGCAAAACTTGAGACTTCAGGAGGCGGGAGAGTGCAGACCTTGGGTGTGGGAGTGGGGCTGAGAGAGGCAGTGGACAGTGGAAGCAGCTTAGAGAGCTAGGCTCAGGGGAAAACCTCAGGTGGAGGAGCAAGCATGGGCCAGTTTCTGGGTTCTGGGCAGCCAACTAGGACCATGGGGGCTTGACCCTGAAAACAGCTAGACCAGAGACCCCAGGAGGCTGGGGAGTACAGACCTTGGGCACAGGAGTGAGGCTGAGAGAGGCCATAGGTAGCAGAGGCCTAGCAGACAATGGAAGCCAGGAGACTCACAAAGTAGCCTCAGGCAAAAACTGCTCCTTAGCTCCATTCAAAGAGAATCTGCCTGCCTTACTCAGACTTCTGGTTGAGAAAGCATAATGATGCCAAGCAAGGCCCAAGAAATAACCACCAAAAAGACCAAGAAAAAAAGCTTTGAAACTTGATAACTTCTGCACAGAAAAAACCCAGAAAGCAGAGGAGGACAGACAATTAAAGACATGCAAACCTTCCCCCCCAAATGAAAATTGGTCACAAGCTCTTGAAGAATTCGAATCTGAGATCATGAGAAAGATGGAAGAGATCTGGCAAGAAAATAACAGTTTAAAAGGCAGAATTTAGCAACTGGAAATTGAGTTCAGAAATCAAATGAAATGATAAGCAAATTGAAGACCAGAAATGACCATCTGGAAGTCATGGAGAGACAGATAGTCCAGATCAAAAAGGAAAACCAAAATATTATAGCCAAAAAACAGTTTTTAAAGGCTAGAATTGGGCAAGTAGAAGCTAATGATCTCATAAGACAGCAAGAATTAATAAAGGAAAGTCAAAAGACTGACAAAATAGAAAGAAACATGAAATATCTCAATGAAAAGATAATAGATCAAGAAAATAGGTCTAGAAGAGACAACTTGAGAATTATTGGTCTTCTGGAAAAATCAGAGACAAATAGAAATCTAGATATCATACTACAAGAAATTATCCAAGAAAACTGTCCCAATTTCCTTGAAGAAAAGGACAAAATAGACATTGAAAGAGCCTAGAGAACACCCTCTACACTAAATCCTCAGAAGACAACCCCCAGGAATGTAATAGCTAAATTCAAAATTTCCAAGTTAAGGAGAAAATATTACAGGAAGCCAGAAAGACACAATTCAGATATCAAGGAATACCAATCAGGATTACATAGGATCTGGGAGCCTCCACACTACAAGACCACAAGGCTTGGAACATGATATTCAGAAAGGCAAGAGAATTGGATCTATAATCAAGGATCACCTACCCATCAAAACTGACTATATACTTCCATGGGAAAGTATGGGCATTCAACAAGATAGAAGATTTCCAAGTATTTGCACAGAAAAGACCAAGACTAAATGGAAAGTTTGATATCCAACCACAAAAACCAAGAGAAACATGAAAAGGTAAATAAGAAAGAGAGGGGAAAGAAAGAAAATTCGTATTTTTTAAATTGTCTTCTTCAAGGGCTTCAATAAGATCAAATTATTTGTATTCCTATATGGAGAAATATTATGTTTAATTCTAAAAAATTGTACTTGCTATTATAGTAATTAGAAGAATTAGTAATAAGGAGAGGTTGGAGTACTAAATGGTCTAAGATGATTTGGGGGGGGGGGGATTGAGGGAGGGGTGGGAATAGAAGATGGCACCAAGAGTAACTTGAAGGAATAAGAAAAGTAGGATAATCTATACCACATAAAGAAGGCATGGGAAGGGGAGGGGATGAATACTATTACAAGAAGGTGAGGAAGAGAGCATCAATAGGAAATACTTAAACCTTACTCTCAGCGGAATTAATCCTGAGAGGAAAGAGTAGCTAGATCCATTGGGATATCAAATTCTATCTAACCCTAGGAATAAAGTCAGAAGGGATAAACCAAGGGAGGCAGTGTGGTGGGGAGTTCATAAAGGGAGGGGAAGAAAAGGGGGAGGGAATTCATTAGGCCTTAAAATATAAGAGGGGAAGGGGGTGGAAAGGGTAGTAAACCAAGGGAGGGGACAAGGGGAAGTGATTTAAAACAAACCACTGGCTTAAAAGGAAATAGCGTAAGAAGAAGGGGTAGAACTAAGAGAGGATACCAAAATGTTAGGGAATATACAACTGATAATTATAACCCTGAATGTAAAAGGGATGAACTCACTCATAAAACAGAAGCAAATAGCAGAGTGGATTAAAAAACAAAATCCTACCATATGTTGTCTACAAGAAACACACATGAAGCAGGTGGACATACATGGGGTTAAGGTCAATGGCTGGAGCAAAATCTTTTGGGCTTCAACTGAGAAAAAGAAGGCAGGAGTGGCATTCATGATTTCTGATAAAGCCAAAGTAAAAATAGATCTGATTAAAAGAGATAGGGAAGGTAATTACATCCTGATAAAATGCAGTATAGATAATGAGGAAATAACAGTACTCAATATGTATGCACCAAATGGTATAGCATCCAATAGGAGAAACTGGCAGAGCTCAAGGAGGAAATAGATAGTAAAACTATACTAGTGGGAGATCAAAATATTCCTCTATCAGATCTAGATAAATTCAACCAAAAAATAAATAAGAAAGAGATAAGAGAGGTGAATGAGATCCTAGAAAAATTAGATTTAATAGAAATGTGAAGAAAAATAAATAGGGACAAAAAGGAATACACCTTCTTTTCAGCTGCACATGGTACATTCACAGAGATTGACCATGTACTAGGGCATAGAAACATGGCAAACAAATGCAAAAGAGCAGACAGAAATAATAAATGTAACCTTTTCAGATCATAACGCAATAAAAATAATAATCAATAAGGGCACATGGACCAGCAAATCAAAAACTAATTGGAAATTAAATAATATGATTCTCCAAAATCAGATAGTTAAAGAATAAATCATAGAAACAATTAATAATTTCATTGAAGAGAATGACAATGATGAGACATCCTACCAAAATCTGTGGGATGCAGCTAAAGCAGTACTCAGGGGGAAATTTATTTTTTTTTATTTTTATTATTTTTAAACCCTTAACTTCTGTGTATTGGCTCCTAGGTGGAAGAGTGGTAAGGGTGGGCAATGAGGGTCAAGTGACTTGCCCAGGGTCACACAGCTAGGAAGTATCTGAGGCCAGATTTGAACCCAGGACCTCCCCTCTAGGCCTGACTCTCAATCCACTGAGCTACCCAGCTTCCCTCAGGGGGAAATTTATATCATTGATTGCATATAATAACAAATTATCAGGGCAGCTGGGTAGCTTGGTTTAAAAGAAAAAATAACAAGTTAGGGAGGGCAAAGATCAATGAACTCGGCATGCAAATCAAAAAACTAGAAAGGGAACAAGTTAGATAGCCCAGAGGCCTAGTAAGTGTCTAGAAGCAAGAGATGATTGACTGATTGGATATTTGAAGTTTAGGAGAGGGAAGAGAGGAAATGACTCTGAGATCAAACAGAAAATAAGATGTCTAGAGAAGTACCCAAGAAGGATCTGAAAGAAGAGAAGAAGGTGTGAGTAATTATTAGATTCCATTGATGGTGTTTTGCTGGTAATTAAATTCTTTCTTGAGGACCTGAAGAGCTCTTGTCCAGGCTCAGTAGGAGCCTGTTAATTACCAATTAAGACAGAATAATGATTGTATTTAGAGAAGAAAAGGGAAAGTAAGCCTCATGCAGGAGTTTTAAGAGATTGAGTTCCCTTTACCCCAAGAACTACCAATAAGAAGACTGAAGCTTCAAAGATCTTGCTTAAAGCAAGTATGGAAGTTCCAGGGGATTTTGTAATGAACCTACAAAATGTTTGTATTTCAACCAGAATCAAATAACTTTTCCTACACAAAATACAGGTGATCTTCTGTCCTATAAAAGAAGGTGAAAGGGCTTCAAGATTATTTCTCTTCTACTGCCTACCAGATTGTTGCATCCTAGGGTAAGAAGTGCCCTGAAAAGAAAGCAAAGAAGGCAAAGGTTCTGAGGAGGAATTCAAGCCTTATGATCAGAACTGAAAAAACAAAAATTCTTCCTCTCTAATCCATTCCTTGTTCTGATTGGTCCCTGAGGGCAAATGTAGGGGTTAAGGGTGGAAATTTCAAGGAAATAGATTTTGGCTTCCTATACAGTAAAACTACCCAACAATTGGAGGTTTTTCTATTTAAAGGTGGACTGGGCTGCCTGGCCTTGAGTTCCTATGAGACATTTTAGAGATAAGGTCTATAGCAACACCAATATGACAGAGGCAAGGAAGGGGTGTGGCATCAGTGTAGGCCAGCATATGAATCTTTTCTTAAGCAAGGAATTGAGATCATTATTTTACCCTCCACTTCCCTGCATAGTATGTTCTCTGTAACTTCTCCAGATTTAGATAACAGTGGCAAACTCAATTCCCACCTTCCAGTTCACACTTTATATTTGGAATTTGGCTTGACTTTGCTGGTTTCTGATTTACTTTCTTTGTTCCACTTAGACCAGGTCATCGTTTCCTTAGTATCTCAGACCATATTAATTATATAGCCTTCAGCAAAGGCAAAGAGTCAGAGAATGGACCAAAGGAAATCATTCATAGGTGAATAAATTTTATTTCCATGCGACTGTGAAGACCCAATGGATAGGAAAGATTTGTAGTTGTTTCATTCAACAGTCTTAATACTTCTTGTGTCACTGGCCAGCTAGGTGGAACAATAGTTAGAGTCCTAGGTTTTGAGTTCAAAACTGGCCTCAGATACTTACTAGTTATGTGACCCTAGGAAAGGGTCCTACTCTGTTGGTCTCAGTTCCCTCATCTGTGAAATGAGTTGGAGAGGGGAAGGGCAAACCGCTCCAGTTTCTTTGCCAAGAAAACTCCAAATGGGGCCACAAAGAGTTAGAAATGACTGAAAACTACTAAACAACAAAAACTAATGGCATTTTGTGCTTGGGAAGTAGGAACACAGAAAATGAAAGGTGGGTTAATGCAGAGTTGAAGATTAATAGAATGATAAGAGCAGACAGACAAGGGAAAGAAGAATGAAGGTTGTTGCTTTATTGAAATGTTTGACTTATAAAATGAAGACTGGGCAGAAGAGAAGTGGAACCCGACAGATGATGGACCAGGAATGCTGGGAGTGATCAAAGGATCAAGAGTTATGACAAGGGTGAAGACTGGATTAAAGAAGGGGTATGGTGTTGGGATAGATGGAGAGACAGAAAGAGAAATTTCAGAATTGAGGATGATGGCAAGTTAGAAAAGGTGCTGCCTTTGGAGCTAGAGAAACTACATTTAAACCTTAATTCTGCCACTTACCCTAGAGATTATTTTGGGAGATTTAATTCGCTGTAACAGCTTACTTTCCTCCTCCAAATGAGGGGGTTGGACTAGATGACCTCTAAGCATCCTTTCAGCTTTAAATCTATAACCTGTGAGACAGGTTTGAGGTCAGTTAGTAAATGTGTAAGCATTTATTAAGTATCTACTATGTGCCAAATGCTGGAAATACAAATAAAGATAAAAGATAGTCTTTGCTCTTGAGGAGAGACTCTAATAAGGAGAAACCATACAAATAGCTATGTACAAAACAAGCTATCTACCAGAAAAATAGGAAATTATCAACAGAGGGAAGGCACTACAATTAAGAGTGATCAGGAAAAACTTCCTTGAAGAAGGTGAGATTTTAGTTAGACTTGAAGAAACCCAGGGAAACCAGGACTTGAAAATAAAGAAGGAGAGCATCCCAGGCATGGGAAATAGCCAGTGGAAAAAGGAGAAATCAGTAGAGAAAGATGAAAAAAAAAAAAAAAGGGAAAAGCAAGGAGGGCACTGTTACTGAATTGCATAATATATGCGAGGTTTAAGACATAAGAAGCCTAGGAAGGTAGGCAGGGTCATGTTACAAAGATCTTTGAACACCAAACAGAAGATTTTATATTTGGCCCTGGAGACAATAGGGCACCACTAGAGTTTATTGAGTAAGGAATGTAATGTGGTCAGATTTGTGCTTAAGGCAAAGTGATGGCAACATCTAAGGTGCAACCAACTCTGAGTAGCAAGAAGTGGAGTAAAAATAGCAGTGGTGAGAATTAAGGGAGTTGATAAACTGAGAGATAAAGCATTAGAATAGTTACCAGTGTGAATACTGACAAGTGATAGTGATGAGGGAGAAGACAGTAATCAGGTGCTAACAACTGAAGAAGATGACAATGATAAAGATGTGGGTAACGTCATATAATTACATAAGGTGCATTTCAAAAGATGCAAAGTTTATGGTTAACAAAAGTGACATTACAGAGTTTGCCAACTCTTCTTGGCCTTGTAGTTAGGGTCATGAAAGAATTCTGAAAACACTCAAAACAGATACTGAGAGACTTGATTTCTTCAAAGTCAGAAAATATTTACTGATTCCTACAGGCCAGTACCTTGAGACAAAAACAAAATAGTTCCTCACTTCAAGAAGCTCACAGTCAAGTAGAGGAAAAGAACCTATAAAAAGATTCTATGGTCCTAATAATTTAGGTCATTTAAGACGGAATAAAACATGATGGCCAATGACTTTAATCCCTGCTGCTAGGGAAGCTGGAAGCTGATGGATTGTATGAGCTCAGGATTTTTGAGCTATAGTAGGGCTAAAATGATCACTTTGCCCTGTAGCTCTAAAAGATTTGGGCAGTTTTCATTTATGATTTCTTGAAAAAATGATGTTTAAGCTCTTTCTTTGGCCATGGCTTTCAAGCATCTAATGATTCTCAAGTTATCTCTCCTTGACCTGTTTTCTGGGTCAGCTCTTTTTACTATGAGATAATTACATTTCCTTCTAGTTCCCCCCACCCAGTTTTTTTACTTTAAGATTTATTATCTCATAGGGTCATTAGCTTCTATTTGATATCTCCAAATTTTTACAGACTTGGGTAAAGTTTTGTAACTCTTGTGCAAGCTACTAATTCCCTTTCTAATTCTCTCTTCCATACCTCTCATTTCTTAACTAATTTTTTCTTCTAGTACTCCTTTTTAATTTATATTTAAAAATTCAAACTTTTAGGACATCTATTTCATCTTTTCAAAAGATTCCAGATGAACTGTTGCCCAAGTTGTGTTATTCCTTGAGGTCTTGCTTGTAGATTTGGGGAGTCATTCTCTTTTTTCCATGTTTGTGCTTTGAATATACATAACAGTTTTTTGTGATGATGTTATTTTTTGATTATTTATTCTTCAGGATTACTTTCTAACTTTAGACTTTACATTAGGACTGAACTCTCCAAATTTTGGAGGGAATGTCTAGGCTGGTTCTTCACTGCTTTCTTGGGGGTGTTGAATTATTTTAGTCTCTCAAGGACAGCTCATGCTGGAGACTATTTAGCTTTCAGTGTTCTAGATGTAGTCTGGTCCAAGGAAAGATCTGCTTTTTTCCTTCTTGATCTGAATTTTCTAAGTTCCCAACCAGGGTTTAGGTCTATGCAACACAACTATAGCCTTGCCCCATTTGGAGTTCCATTGAACTGCTATTGGACTTAGTCACTTAGCCAGCTGGAAAATTGTGCTGTTTTAGAATGACAGAACTTCAGCCTCTACTTTAGTCTGGGATTCTTGCCCTGGTTATTCCACTGCAGGCTTCAGAAGAGTTTAATGCTGAAACTGTCCGAGTTCAGGACCACATACTAGTTGCTAAATTCTGAATTTGACTCTCATTCAATACATAGCCTAGGACCTATAACTACTTCTTAACCTGGAATATCACTACTAGACAGAGTGCCATGGATTTGTGACCAAGAACTTAGAATAAACCACAGAGCTGCCAGTTGACATCTTTTCCTGTGCCCTACACAAATTTAGACCCTTCTGTGCTATGTTTGAGGCTTATTCTTGCCATGGTGCATAGCTTCTCCCTGGCCTACAGTGCTCTGTGAAGAGTTTCTGCTTAAACCATGTCCACATTGACCACAAACCTCTCTATCTCCCTGTGCTAACTGGTGCTGGGAAAATAACTTTCTGGTTTATTTTCACTGGATTTTCTTATGGGAAAAACCAGAGAAATTAACTTAAATATTATATGTGGGTTCAGAAGGGTGAATAGGAGACAGGAATGACAAAAGATGGGACCAAACAAGTTAGGGAGACTGGGTTTAATGTTAGGGAAAATATTGACAGAAGTGACAATTTCCCTATCAGAACTCAGTTTGGTAGACTTTCTAGATATTTATAGTGGCTCCTGATTTTCTCTAGGATAAAATATGAACCCCTCTGTTGGTATTTAAATCTCTTCACAACTTGTTTCCAACCTGCTTGGCTTGTTGTCACACTCTTTATAGTTCAGACAAACTGACCTTACTCTTCCTCACACATGATGCTCTGTTTCCCATTTCTGTACTGTTGTGCTGCCTCATTGCGTGTAATGAAATCCCTTCTTACCTCCATCTCCACTTTCTAGAATCTCTTGTTTTCTTCAAAACTCAGTTCAAGCACCATTTTCTTTTCTAAATGAAGCCTTACTAGCTCTTCACCAAGCCACTTGTGCTATCCTTACCAATAGCTTGCATTTATTTTGTCTATATTTTAAATTTATACATAGGTGTACATGTTACTTACCCTCTTAGGTGTAAACCTCTGCAGGACAGGAAATGTTTCCTTTTAGTCTATGTATTTCCATGGCCCAACACACTGCCAAACACATCGTATCTGCTTGAGAGATCACTGTTGAGTAATTGAATGGTGAGGACTGTGGCAGAATAGGGCTGACCTCCATAAGGATGAGCTTGAAATTATTATAGGGGCAAGGGATTTTCACACATCCAGTAATTGATTATCTTCTTTTTTTAATTAAAAAATTTTAAACCCTTACCTTCCATCTTAGAATCAATAGTGTATATTGGTTCCAAAGCAGAAAAGCAATAAGGGCTAGGCAATAGGGGTTAAATGACTTGCCCAGGGTCATGCAGCTAGGAAGTATCTGAGGCCAGATTTGAACCTAGGACCTCCCATCTCTAGGCCTGGCTCTCAATCCACTGAGCCACCTAGCTGCCCTCCTGATGATCTTCTCTTTATTGCATCTAATTTTTCATGTGTGCATATTTAATTTTCCAAAAAGTTGTAAGTTCCTTGAGGGACAGAGATCAATTATATGTTGCATAAATTGTTTGATAAGGGTTGAATGGACACTATCTTTCTGCTGTCTTTAGGATTCAACTCATAGACCATTAGAGCTGGAAAAGACCTCAATAATTGTCTAGTTTAAGGATTCTTAACCTTTTTTGGCATTATGGATCACTGGTAAAGCTGAATGAAATCTAGAATTCTCAGAGTAATATTTTAAAATACATTAAATAAAGTACACAGGGTTTACAAAAGAAATCAATTATACTGAAATAGTTATCAAAATACATTTTAAAAGTGCATATAACCCAGGATAAGAACTTTTGACTTTTGTTCTAACCCCTTCATTTTATCATGAGGAAAAAATGAGGCTCAGGGAAACTGCCACTGGAAACAGGTAAGGGGTATATGAGGTGCAATGTTTGAGCATTTTCCTTCTTTTGTTCTTTTAGCCATTCTCCCTGTAGCTTCCAGCTGTTGCACAGAGGTGTCCCATCATATTTCTAGAACACTTTTACCAAGAGTGAAAAGATGCCACATTCAAAGAGCTGATGGTGTTTGTGACCTACCAGCTGTCATGTAAGTTTTGATAAAGCATCATACAATGTTAAATCAAGTCGAAATGTCTTAATGCGTTCTGCTATATCTATTACTATTCTTTATTTACCAACATATACTGTACTCATCAGAAAAAAAAATCTAAAAGCAGACATTAGAATGTTCTTCCAGAAAAATTACCCAATATTATTGAGACAGTCACTGGGATATAGCCTAGTCACACTTTCCTAAGCCTGGAAGGAAAAATGAGCTTCCACTTATCATTGACCCTCCCATTCTCATCTTCAGCTTAAGCAAATGTCTGGATGAAGGAGGAAGAATTTGAAACTTTACACCCGAGGTTGCAAGAAGATAGCTCTGCCCAAAACAAAGGGAAAGTGACTTTAAAGATTCTTGGGAATGCACAGGGCTTCACTGAAATCTCCATGCTAGCTTCCCTTAGGCCACCTCCACTTCTCTCTTTTCCTCCTGCCCCTCTCAACTGCCTCTGTATCCCTAAGGTAGTGAAAAATACAGTATTTTATTCTCCTGGAGGATTTAGTCCTGCTTTCTAAGAGCAGCCAAATAAAGACACAAACAGTATGTCTAGCAATTTGGTGCAGTTGAAAGAATACTGGATATGGAGTCACAGGGCTTGGCATAAATCCTGACTTTACCACTAAGTGATGTTGAACAGCTCACTAAGCTCCTTGATCCCCATTTTCCTCATTTCAAAAATGAGGGGGCTGAACTAGGTAACTTCTTGGGTCCCTTACAATTCCAAATCTACCTGTCTATGAAAAGCGAGAGCCTGAGCCAAGAAAAAAATAGAATCTGAACCAAGAAATCTCAGTCATCTTTTCTATTTCTCCACCTCCTTCTTGAAACCTGTTTGCATAATCTGTTTACAGAGATCTCCAGGAAGGGAAATCTGTTGTGAAGAATAAATATTAGACTATAAGACTACAGCAAGATACTATGATACTTTTGTTTCTTTAAACAAAAAATCCTTACTTATCTAACCATGAATCCCCTTTAGTAAGATCTGGGGTGCTATTATGTGGCATTTGAATAACCAAAATGACCGTAGTGTTCCTCAAACTCTTTTCTTGGGCACCCCATAAGATCTCCCTCAAACTCTATTTCTATCAACAACCCCAAAGTGCCAATTAACGCATCACTTCTTCCTGTGCTAAAGGGGCAGCACTTCATCCTCTGCTACCTTAAGAAAGAACTGCATTTTTCATCTCCTCTCCCTGCCTATATTCCTGCGTCCCATTCTTAGGCTGGAGAAAGTCACAACATAAATTGTACTCTGGATTTAGCCTTGCTATATAAAACCAGGTCTCAGAGAACACATATTTAAAAGGGGGTGCATGAGTAATCATTGCAGTATGTTTTCAGTTATTTATGTTTCCTAAAAGTTTTCCTCCTTCTTCCCTTTCATTTTTTTTTCTGGCAGCCTCCATGTCCATCATCGAAAATACTGTGTCAGCCCCCATAATCACACTCTTAAGAAATGGATGAAAATGCAAAAGAAAAAGAAAAATGCAAAAGGAATTATTTGTGACAGGAAGAACCACTCCCACAAGAAGAAGAGCAAGAGCAAGGTGACACAGAAAAGACAACCTCATAAATATGGACAGAAAACTCCTTATTAGCAATTGCAACAAATGACTTTCCTCCAACACACTTGGCAAGTGACTGGTTCTATGGATTTACCCAAAGTTATCTAGAAGCAAATGTTTATTATTGGAAACCAACAGCTTCCAAGGAGAAAGAAACAGAAGGCAATTCAACTGGTTTCTGTAATATACTAAGTAGCTAACAATAACTTCAAATAGGCAAACACAACAGAAAAAATGTTGTGTGCCTTAGGAGTAGAGCTAATGGGGAAAGTGATGCCAGATTATCAATTAAAAAACAACAACACAAAACAAACCAACTCTCTCCAGTGATTTTACTCTTTCCCCAAGGCAAAATCCTGAGTTTTTTTCCTTACTCTGTTTCCCTTGCATTTCATTAATTTGTTTTCACACTTTAAAACCCATCCCTTAACTCTCCTTCCTTGTCAACCAAGGTTTAGGGGATAAACAATCTAGTTTTGGGAGCCCCAGAGGGCAGGAACCAGCACGCCTTTATGTAGTCCTCTAAGCCTTATTCCCGGCTATGTGGTAGGAGAACCGCTGCAGGGCTGATTTAAGCATGAAATTAGGACACCTGCAGGGGCTCAGAGCCAATCTTAGACAAGAATACTGAAGAACAGTCCTTGCATTATAAGGGAAAGTACCAAAGCAATGAGGGTGGAGAGGTTGGGAAAGAACTTCTTATTTTGGTTATAGCATAAAGCTTAAGGGGAAATCTCTGGAATTTTTTTGCTCAGAACCCAGAATTCAAATTTATTTCTGCTCGAGCTGATAACTGCATTTTTAGTTTGAATAATAATTGTTGTGACTTTTAAAAACTTTAAAAAACTTTTTTTAATCTTAAAAGTTAAATAATTTATGCTAATATTGGTAATAAAACTCTAGAGAGTTTGAACTAACCTCATCTAAGATTTGACCATGTGCATTTGGGAGCAGAATTTGATTCTGGGTGTTGGTGTGAATTAGTCTTTATAGGTAAGCCTCCTATTTGCAAACCTTTCTCAATTTCTCTCTCTGTCTCTCTCTGTCTCTCTTTCTCTCTGTTTCTCTGTCTCTATCTCTCTGTCTCTCTCTCAAATTTTAGTAGACCATGATGGAAAGCATTGGGTTAGTTTAAAAGGTTTACAATGTGCTTCCCTCACAATAAATAAAGGTTGTGTGGCTACTATTATCTTTTTATAGACGAGAAAGCTGAAATTCAGGAAGACAGTTGTCTAGCCCACAGTCCCAGTCCCAAATGATTTTCAAACCCAGGTGCTCTTTGCCTTGCATTGCATTCACCATATAGTCTCTGCTCAAGCCTGGCGTTTTAGCATAAAAATAGAACTGATACAGAAGGAACCAAGTTGGGCAAGTAGATAGAGAGCTTGACCAGAGTCAGGAAGATCCGAGTTCACATTCAGGCTCAGACACTCCCTAGTGGGGGGACCCTGGGTGAGTCACTTAATCCTGTTTGTCTCAGTTTTATCATCTATAAGATGAGCTGGAGAAGGAAATAGAAAGCCACTCCAGTATCTTTACAAAGAAAACCCCAAATGGGGTCATGAAGAATCAGACCTGGCTGATTGAAATGATTACGACAGAAAGAACATTATCGTGAAATGTTCCTTTCTCCTGGACTACTAATAGCCAAGCAGTCATCAAGTTCAATCAGATTGGTTTTTCCAGTTTTTTGATCCCTTCAGCAATACATGATGTCAACATTACCTTCCTAATGTACAAGTTTGGCCATGTTATTCACCTATTCTACAACTCCAAAGTGGCTTTCTATCGCATCTACCATACAATAAAAATTATATCATGGAATTATTTAAAACTCCTCACATTATGCCTCCAACCTACACATCTGGGCTTAGTTTAGATTACTTCTCTCCATAGATTTCATGTTCTATTTGCCAAACTCAATATTGTCTTTAGCCCCACCTCAGATCCATAATGCACTCCCTCCTCAAGGCTGGCTTTTCTTCATCTTCTTTCAAGACTCAGTTCAAGGTGCCCTCATCTATAAAATCTTCCCTCCGATTACCATGTTGCTAGTCTTCTCCCACTTGTGTTATGTACTTATCTGTGTACATGTTGTAGCATTTCAATACGCTGTAAGCCCTCTGAGGATAGAGAGCTATTTTGTTTTTCCCTCGTGCTTGTCAACATATGAGACACATATCTTTTTTCTTGCATTGAATTTTCATTAGATTTTTTAAAAATGTTGGACATCATTACATGAGGACTGTTTACTAAGATTTGCACATGAGTATTTATTTAGAGGCTGAATTTGAATCTGGGTACCCCAGGCAAGAAGTGTTTGGGGTGTTTGGGGAAGATTAGCACCTCTGGTGTGAGAGCTTGTTGAGCCTTTTCAGGGATGGTTATCCTCCTCTGGAGTCTGCCTGTCACTCAAATCTTATCTGTGGCTCCAAGAAGCCATAGCATGCAGTGGCCACACTGGTAAAATCATCTTGGCAGGTGGGCTAACCCAGGTGGAGGGTAATTGACAGGTCACAAACCTGTTAGTGAGTTAGGGGGTTATCTACCTCAAACATATGAAGACTTTCCCCAGAGAAATGGATGCATGAGAACAATTTGTTTCAATGGCCTCAAAGGTGGCTGAAGCTTAGAGCCTGGTCAGATATCAAAGATGGCACAGTCATCTGCTGCATCCTAGGCCATCACCATTCCTCCTGACCCTGACTTATGTCTTGCCCCCTGGGCTTGGATGACTCTGGAAGTGAGGGTGAGGCTGATAACTTTGTGCAACTCTTGTCTCATTTAATTTCAATTCATGTGCAAGTCAAGACATCACCCCCATGATGTCATTTGTTCTCTTCAAAAACAAAAAGGGAACAACAACAGGAGGCAATCAGACACTATTCAGAGGTGGACTTCCTCTTTGCAAAATGTCATACAACCTGTCCCGCAACAGACTGTGTTGGAAAGTAAATTTGCCAAGGATTTTTACAAAACTCATTTTTTAAAATTAAATTTTATGTTTATTGTCATGCAAAACACACTTCCATATTGGTCATTGTTGTCAGATCATACTCATACATAACCCAAACCCCAAATAAAACCAAAGATACACTGATGTGAAAGATGACTCCAACAGTTTTTTCTCAGGAGGTGGATAGCATTTGCCATCATGATTTCAGGATTGTCCCAGATCATTGCATTGCTGAGAGTAGCCAAGTTTTCACAGATAATCATCGTCCAGTATTGCTATTGTTGTGTACAATGTTCTCTCAGTTCTATTTATTTCATTCTGCATCAGTTCCCACAGAACTTTCTGGCTTTTTCTGAAATCATCTTGCTTATCATTTATATAACGAACGCAATAGTATTCCATCACCAACATATACTACAGTTTGTTCAGTCATTCCTCAATTGAGGGACATCCCTTTAATTTCCAATTCTTTGCCACCATGAAAAGAGCAGCTATAAATATTTTTGTACAAGTCAGTCCTTTCCCCTTTTTTATTATGTCCGTGGGATACAGACCCCGTAGTGGTATTACTGGATCAAAGGGTATTCACAGTTTTATAGCCCTTTAGGCATAGTTCCAAATTGCCCTCTAGAAAGGCTGGATCCATTCACAACTCCACCAACGCATTAGTGTCCCAATTTTGCCACATCCCCTCCAACATTTACCACTTTCCTTTACTGCCATATTGACCAATCTGATAGGTGTGAGATGGTACCTCAGCATTGTTTCAATTTGTATTTCTCTAAATAAGAGTGATTTACAACATTTTTATATGATTATTGGTGGCTTTGATTTCTTCATCTGAAAACTGCCTGTTCATATCCTTTGATTATTTCTCAATTGAGGAATGGCTTGTATTCTTTAAAATTTAACTTAGTTCTCTTTAAGTCTTCATTAGAGACATTCATTATCACATTTCCTCCCTTTTAATCTTGGCTACATTAGTTTTGTTAGTACAAAAGCTTACAAAACTCATTTTATTGCAAAGTAAGTGTACTTCATCAGTATTTAAACAACCTATTGCAATTTTCCTACACTATCACCTATAGATACAAATATTTGGAACAAACTTGATGCAAGTGGAGACAAATTCAAGAGTAAAATTTGTATTTTCTGGTTTTCCTCTTTGAACATTCTTTTTCTCTGGCTTCTTTTGTGAGATCCTGCATAGAATTATGATATGATAGATCGATCAAAGTGACAGACAGGGTAAGTTTTTCATCTATAGTCCTCCATCTCTCAACAGAGAGGAAATAAGTATGTTTCAGCATCAGTCATCTGGAATCAACATGGGTCATTGCATTTGTCCTTGCTTTCTATTACTAGTGTTATCTTCATTTATCTGCTAGAATATGGCCTTGTAAAGTTCAAATTGACCTCATATTAGTGTTTCTGGGCTTTGTTTCCTTTCATCTTTTTCTATTCTTGTCTTTAGTTTATTTCAGCTTTGAAAGTTCATATAATACTCTCCAAAACTAATGTGGTATCTCTTCTGGTAGATCATACTGCCTACTAACGAATTAAAACCAGTTTCCGAAGTCTATTGCCCTGCATAGGAAAGCAGAGATGGGAATGAGGAAAGCCAGAGGGAAATAAGCATGTGCTGGCTCTTAACAACAAACTAGGATCTGTAAAGTGAAGATGAACCTCCTGGGTGGAGTATAACCCTGGGATTAAAACTCTGTCTCAGTTTCTTCATCTGTAAAATAAACTGGAAAAGGAAATGGCAAACTAATAGAGTATCTTTGCCAAGAAAACCCCAGATGGGGTCATAAAGAGTCAGACATGACTGAAACAACTGAATAACAAAATGGCAGAGGAAGATGAAAGGAGAATGACATCACATTTAAATGTTTTCTTTAAGAATTATGTGAAGAAATAGAAAAATGGTCAAAAGAGTTGAACAGGCAGTTCTCAGGGGAAGAAATTAAAACTACCTATAGTCATATGAAAAAGTGTTCCAAGCCATTATTGATTAGTGAAAAGCAAATTAAAACATCTTTGAAATGTTACTTCACACCTTTTTTTGCTAAAATGACCAAAAAGGAAAATGATAAATGTTGAAGGGGACGTCGAAAAATTGGGACACTGATGTATCACTGGTGGAGTTGTGAACCGATCTAACCATTCTGGAGGGCCATTTGGAATTATGTCCAAAGGGTTATAAAACAATGCATTCCCTTTGATCCAGTAATACCACTATTAGGTCTGTATCCTGGAGGGATTTTTTAAAAGGGAGGAAAGGACCTATTTGTACAAAAATATTTATTGAAGCTCTTTTCGTGGTGGCAAAGAATTGGAAATTAAAGAAATGTCCATCAATTGGGGAATGTGTGTATATACAACAAATTGTGTGTGGTAGATGATGGTGATAGAATACTATTGTGTTGTAAGGAATGATGAACAGGATGAAGTCAGAAAGAGTTGGAAAGACCTACATGCAGAGTGAAATAAGCAGAACCAGGAGAACACCGTACACATTAACTGTAATATTGTGGAATGATCAACTGTGATAGACTTAGCTATTATCAGCAATACAATGATCCAGGACAATCTTGAGGGACTTATGATAGGGAATGCTGTCCACCTCCAGAGAAAGAACTGTTGGAGTTAGAATGCAGATGAAAGCATATGATTTTTTTCAATGTTTATTTGGGTTTGTGTTTTAGGGTTTTGGTTTTATAATATTATTCATTTGTGAAAATGAATAATATGGAAATATGTTCTGCATGGTAATACATGTATAACCCAGATGCCAGCACTGCCAGCATTGGGAGGAGGAAGGGAAGGGAGAGAAGGAGATAAATTCAATCATATAACTTAGGAAAACTTGTATGGAAAAATTTTATTACATGTAATTGGTAAAAAATAAAAATATATATGGAGGATGGGAGAAGTATGAGACTGAAGTCTGGCAAATATTCCTATTTTCAAAAAGAGAGAGAGAAGAGAAGAGATTCAGAAAAAATGATAAGCCAGAGAGTTTGGCTTTGATTCCTGGGAGAATTCTACCATGTATTATTGAAGGAATAGAGGACGAACCTGTGATATTCTTGGTTTAGGGACCTCTCCAGCAAGGAAATTCCCTTTTATGAGATAGGTCAGCAATTTCTCTGTCCCTACAATATTGGAGAATTGCTTAGAGCATTGAGAGATGTGCTTCAAAGGGATGACTTGAACTCAGGTCTCCTTGTCTGGGAGGCTAGCTCTCTAACCACTATTTAAGCAGCCTCTTAAGGGATAAACATCTAAAACTCTAAGAAAGGAAGCAACACCCACACAGCTTCTTCAAGACCAGATCCCACCAGACTACCTTAGTTTTCTTTTGACATCTTTACCAGCCTGGAAGATAAAAGAGATGCTGCAGAGGAGAACAAGTATGTGAGAAAGGTCCCCCTGCTAGATCAAAATAGAGAGAGATGCGCTAGAAGATAATAACTAGAGGGTAGGTTCAGAACTGGGTGAATAACCAGATTGAAGGCTAATTTCATGACTGCTTGGGAGATGCCTGGTAGAGTTGTCTCTATTTGATCTGAGGACATTCCACATTTTATAAATGGCCTAAGAGAATCCTGGAGTCTCTTAGGTGGACTAGGAGGATTCTGAGATTATGATTTTATAAACACTCTGTGTGAAGTTGCAGGGATAAAAGTCTAGTCTTGACCTTCTCAAGATACCAGAGATTGCAAAGGAATCTTCATCTAGGCTTATGTCTGGGAATATATATTTTTGTACATGGACAAGGTGGGAATTTGTTTTGCTGAACTTAGGCATACTTATAATGACATGCTGTTTGTTTTCATTAGAATTGAGAGTAGAAGAGAAAATAAATTATTATGAACTAAAAATTAAAATAAGTTTAAAAACCAAATATATATATATAAAGAATTAGAAACTGATGAGTTGTCTATCACTTTGGAAATGGATGCACAAGTTGTGGTATATGGTAGCAATGGAATATTATTGTATTATAAGAAACAGGATAGGATTAAAAAAAAACTAGAAAGACTTATATGAACTGATGCAAAGTGAAAGGAGCAGAACCAGAAGAACAGTATATACAGTAATAGAAATATTATACAAAGATCAACTGTGAAGGACTAAATCATTATCATCAAAGCATGTCTCCAAGATAATCACAAGAAACTCATGATGACAATGCTATCCACAGCCAAAAAAAGAACTGTTGGAGTCTGATTGTAGATCAAAGCATGCCATCTTCCACTATATTTCCTTCATGAGATTTCTATTATATGTGTAATATGTCTTCTATCATGACATAAGCAATACATAAATATGTATTATATGAAAGTATGAGTATAACCTAAATTAAACTATCCACTGCCTCAGCGAAGAGGGAAGGGAGGGAAGGAAAAAAACTATGAATTTTTAAGATGTCTAAAATCAATTATCAAAAAGTGTTTCTACATATAACTGAAAAAAATGTTGGGGGTGGGGAGAATTACAAGGGGGAAGGGCAGGGAGGTAGTTCAGTGGACTGAGAACCAGAACTAAAGATGGGAGGTCCTAGGTTCAAATCTGATCTCAGACACTTCCTAGCTGTGTGGCCCTGGGCAAGTCACTTACCCTCCATTGCCTAACCCTTACAACTCTTCTGCCTTAGAACCAATAGTGTTGATTCTAAGACAGAAGGTAAGGATTAAAAAAAAAAAAAGGATTACATGGGAAAGCATATATTTCTGTAACTTGCATACATATTCTGAAGAGACACAAGTCATGGGAAAACAGTAACCATCTAGGGCAAGAAGATACAGCTGGTCCTCAGGGAACAATTTGGTGCTTTCTCAATTATGGGAGCAAGCTATCATATACTGTGTTCCAGGGAAACATTATTGTACAGAGACATTGCAAACATTTTGCAAGCCAAGGTTGTCTAAATACTGTAGATTCTGACAACTGCACCATTATTTTGCTCAAGAGTTGTCTCAAGCCCTTCTGTCATCAATTACTGACAGCAATGATAGTATCACAGTTTCCCAACTCTCAATTACTGATGTAAAGAGAGCATATTCTGTGGCAACTCTAGGGTTATGTATTTCCTCATGAGAACACACACAAATCTGTGTACTTCAGGTTAAAACCAAAGTGTCCATTGCAGTGCTCATTCTATGCCTAAATTACCAACTTATCTTCATACAGAGGATCAGTTCCCATCAGTGAAGATGCCACATCCCTTTGCATGTGAGGTTAGGCTTGACTGGCTCCATTGATTAAATCACATGAGACCATGGGGTTCTAGCCTTTCTACTCTCTACCCAAAGTTACTGACAATATCCTTTAGCCAGCCAGTTACCTTGCAAATTCAATTCTAGTCAACAAACATTTGATCTTGGACAAGTAACTAGTCCCTAAGACCCTTCCAGCTCTTAATTTATGATCTTGTGATTCTAATCATGCTACAAAATTAGCTTGACTTTACCTACGTATACATAAATCACAGTTGCTACGTGGAAATTTTGAAAATCTTTCTCTTTTTTGGTAAATCTTAATTTTTAAAAGTGTTTTATTGATGCTTTGGGAGTTTTTTT
The DNA here is from genome assembly GCF_016433145.1 of Gracilinanus agilis. Taxonomy (NCBI): domain Eukaryota; kingdom Metazoa; phylum Chordata; class Mammalia; order Didelphimorphia; family Didelphidae; genus Gracilinanus; species Gracilinanus agilis. The sequence goes on from NC_058130.1 coordinate 373,971,651, forward strand.
GTCACTATAATTTCCCAAGAGCCTTGTCCCAATAGAACCCTCCTTTGTTACAGGCATGCCTTGCAGATTTTGTAAGTTCAGTTCCAGACCACTTAAATATCAAAATAAAATAAGACATGAAATTTTGGTTTTCAGTGCATATAAAAGTTAAGTAGTTATTAAAAGTTACTGTAGTCTACTAAATGTAAAACAGTACAATGTCTTTAAAAAATGTACATACCTATAGTTAAAAAATATTTTATTGCTAAAAATGCTAACCATCATCCTAGCCTTCAGTAAACCATAATCTTTTTGCTGACCAGAAAACTAATCAGACCCAAAGATTGTAGCAAACTTTTTCACAATGGTACATCTTCCAGAACTCTTATCTTGCCTGAAAACTGACCCCATTCTAGTCAGTCAGTTATTGTTTCCACATTCCTCTGATTGTTTACAAATACTTGGGAGGGGTGGGACACCTTTTCTGAATTCAGGAAATTGTACTTATTCACTCTCCTCCTCTCAACTTGGAAAGTCCCACATCTTTTATCCAATTAAAAGGCTGTATTACCTAATGCTGTATTATATGTTTCCTTTTAATTATTTGGCCTTATTTGACTATTTTAGTATATAAAAATCTTCCTTCCTCCATATTCAAGGTCATGCTCTAAGCTGAGAAAGAGGCCTGGTCCCAATTCGCTGGGTAATTGCCATTCATTGCCTAATAAATTGATATGCAGAAGATTGAAACTTTCTTTCCTCAATCATTTCATCTTTCACATGCCACAAAGTAACAGCAATACATGCCTCCCAATGTAATTTTTAAAGAAGGTACTTTCTGTGGTGTCTCTCCTTTCCTTGTCCTCTGCCATACCTTCTCTTCACCAAGAGGAGGAAAGGCTTTCATAAGTCGCTTGTAGGCAAGACTGGTTGATGCATGGGTCTGAATTCTGATGCCTTTTGGTACTGCAAAATGTGACTTTTCCAAAGTGCTTTTACATATCTTAATATCTTATTCCTTACAATTCCTTATATCCGTGGGGGGTAGATTGGGCTGGTATTTCTTTTATCTATTTTACAAATGAGAAAATCAAATTCTTAGGAACTCTCAATTACTTACCCAAGAGATACTTCCATGTTTTCTAATAAATACCCTTTAAAATTTCTGATATGGAAAGTAAAACCCCATTAAATAAAGATAATAGTTCTACATGTTATAATTTCTTTAAATTTTCTTCTGGTTCTTTCCTACTATGATGCATCTATTAATCCCTAAGCATTTAATTATGTATCTACTATGAGCCAGACAGTGTACTAGTCACTGGGAATAATGAGAGAAAAGCAAAAAAATCTTGGGTTCTCCAGAAGTTTACATTCTACTGAGGGAGACAACATTTATAAATATACATTAAATATACAAAAATGCTCTTAAACATTTAAATGCACCTCTGATCTCATCATGAGGATATTCCCTCCAATGATCAAAACTAATCCATTCGTACTCATCCTATACAACTCTTACCCATATCTTCCCATAAGTTCACTTTTCATCAGGAATGCTTGGATATCTTCTATTTTATTGAATGACCATTTCCCCCCTGAAAGAATATACTCAGTTTTGCTAGATAGGTAAATATAGATCTTTCATCTTCTGGGATATCATATTCCATATCTTCTGATCCTTTAGTGTTGAGGCTGCTAAGTTCTGTGTAATTCTGACTGTAGCTCCATGGTATTTGAATTGTTTCTTTTTGGCTGCTTGCAGTATTTTCTCCTTGACTTGGGGGGATCTTGAATTTAGCTATTATATTTCTGGGAGTTGTCATTTGAGTATTTCTTTCTGGAGATGATCTGTGTATTCTTTTAATTTCTATTTTACAATCTTGTTCAAGAATATCTGGGCAGTTTTCTTTGATAATTTCTTATATTATGATGTCCAGGTTTTGTTTTGTTTTTTATCATGGCCTTTAGGTAGTCCATTGATTCTTATATTGCCTCTCCTAGATCTATTTTTCAGGTCAGTTGCTTTTTCAATGAGATATTTCATGTTTTCTTTTCTTTTTTGTTCTTTTGGTTTCATTGTTTTGTTTCCTGATGTTTCATGAAGTCATTAGCTTCTAGTTGCCCAATGCTAATGATTTTCTTCCATTAGCTTTTGAGCCTCCTATTACATTTGGCCCTTGCATTGCTTTAATTTCTCTTCATCATTTTTCATCTGCCTCTCTTAATTGGTTTTATTTATTATATTTTAATAATATTATTATTTATGAATTGGTCTATTCTCTGATAAGATAAGGCACTCATAAACATTAGTGCTTCCTTTAGTCTTATTTCTTATTTCTGAGTTTCTGCAAGTTTCAGTTCTTCCAAGATGATATGATGATCTAAACCCTGAGAGCTCTGAAGGCCACCTCCCACTGCTGATTCAATCCACACAAACACACACATTCCCCCCAGACTGCTGATGGCTAAAATTCTAGCCTCAGCCTTGGGCATGGGCTTTTGATCTCACTCTGAATTTCATCAGTTCATACACACCAACCACTCAGAAGACTGCCCTGAACTGGGACTCTGCCTTGAGCTTTGGCCAGGGATCAAGGGCTCCAGTAATCTGAGATTACTGACCACTACAAGTCCACGCTAGGACTCCAGGACTCCTTCTGGGCCCACACAGATCAGGCTCTGCAGCACAGACTGTCCTGGGCTAGAATGCTAAACCTCACTGCAGGTTTTTCTGGAACTCTAAAGGATATGCTTTGTGTTGCACCACTGTTGGCCCAGGCAGGGTCTTAGGCCCAGATTCATAACCTGGAATAATAGATGTGGGGATGTTGGTAGAGGGCAGGTTCCTTATTTCTTGTTGTAGAGTCCTGTGGGCTATGCTCCCCTCTCACCTGAATGCTCCAGATGTTCTCTGCCTTCCTTTCAGGTTGTTCTCTTCATGAAAGTTGCTTCACTCTGTCTCCTTATTGGTTCTTTCACTCCAGTATTTATTTTGTGACATTATTTTAAGATTGGTTGGAGAGGATTATCATGTTGGTTTTGAGTTTCCCTGCTTCTACTCTGCCATCTTGGCTCTGCCTCCTCTCATAAATTCACTAAAAGTGGTGCAATAGAGTAATTGACTTAGTCAAGAATATCTGAGTTCAAGTTCAGACTCAGATACATACTAGTTGTGTGATTCTGGACAAGTCACAACTTCCCTCAGCCTATCCTCAGTTACCTATAAAATGAAGACAATAAAAGCACCTGCCTCCTCCCAGATTGTTGTGAGTATTAAATGAGATCACATTTGTAAAGTGTTTAGCACAGTGCCTGACATATAGTAAATGCTTAATAAATATTTCCTTCCTTCCTTCCTTTCTTCCTTCCTTCCTTCTTGACATTTAGAGGATTTTGAGTGCTCTGAATATCTGCCTGCCATCCCTTATTCTTGTCATATAACCCCCATTGTCTCTTATTTATATAATTCCTTGATAATATCTTTTTCTTCTTGTTCTTTACTTACTCATTGGTAACATATTAAAGCAGTCTGCTCATAACTACCGCATTCCTCTTCATTGCTCTTTATGTAATAAAAATTTTAATTCTTTAGAAGTAGTTGAATTCTTTATTTTACTATCTTATAAAAGCACTGTAGGATGCTGGAGAAGCAGAACTTTCAAAAAAGTTTGGAGTTAATAAATGATATTTGCACTTTCCTGAAGGCAATCTAATTTATTCTCTTTCTATTCTATTCTGGTCTCTAGTCCTGGCGCTCTAACTACTGCATCATCTAACTCTCCCTTATTGTCTTTTCATATTAAACCTTCAGTGGAGATTATACCTATTCTCCATTTTGGTTCAGCTTTGCCTATAACTACAGGACTATACTCCTTCCCCGGGAAAAAAAAATAAGGGGAAAATAGACAAAACTGCACAGAAGGCCAATCTGACATAGAGATAGCCAGCCATAAATTTTCTTTATAGACAATATATCTATCAGGATTTGGAGTAAAAGAGAATGCAAGAAGGCTATTAGGAAAGACACAACCAGTTCTACTTGGCAACCATATTTCTACTCTAAGATAGAAGTAAAGAAGCTACACTTATAGTAGAAACAGAATCATGAAAATTTATGGTTAGAAAAAAGTTAGGTAATTAACATAATGTTATATTGATCTTAACAGAGATGTTTGGGAAGCTGAAAAGATGGCCTGATACTAGAAATCTGCAGGACTCACACCTCCCCCACACACACAGGCTTGAGTGAGTAGGGAAGGGGAGGTACTCCTTACTCAACCCCTCCCACCAAGCAGTTGGAAATCAGTTGGAAATGGAGGCAGAACTGATGTCTTCTGGCAAGGCTCAGCAAGGCAAATCTCTAATGATGTTCACTTTCTCAACCTATATTCACCACAGGTTTGACTGAGGGACAATAGGAGAAGCTTGATGTCTTGTTGTTATCAAGGACAGACAAATCTAACTTGTATGGGCCGGACAACTGAAGGAAACTTAGCTGAAATTGGATGTAAGTATCCCCAGAATTATAAACTGGTACTGCTCCCAAAAGATAAAGTTTGTACTGATAAAAGAATAAGGGAAGGCAGGGAAGGGGGATCAAGGATTTGGATAAGATCTGGGAAGCCCTGAACTGTTAGGTAGAAACTGCCTTTCCCCCCCAGGAGGGAGTGGCAGACTTTTAGCTAGCTTGCCCTCAAGCCTGTAATTATCACTTCTAATATCTAAAATAACTAAATGAATAACAAAATGCTATTGTTAGAAAGGTCTAATTCCGCTAGACAGGCAAACTCCTGAGAAGAAACCAAAGTGGCTTTTGCCACTATGGCCACCAAGGCAATCCCAAAACCGGGAACAGCAAGCAGCATAACCTGCTCACTTCACCCCCCAGGAATCAACTGTTTAACTGCTCTCAAACTGTTCCCTCACCCAGAGTTCTGTAGGGGGGGTCCCCTGAAATTCTGGGTGAGGCTTGACCCTGTATCTTTCAGGAATTCCACCCTGCCATTTTGCATGTTGCAATAAAAAACAATAACTGAAGAAAGATTCCAATTTGAATCCATATTGCCAGTGATTACCTTTGAAGGAGGATCCAAAGATCATCCAAGTCAATCCAATATCCAGTTCCCTAGACCAATGATGGGCAAACTTTTTAAAGAGGGGGCCAAAGGAAAGGAAATGCTTATCTGTCAGTCTGTTTCTAAGGCAACTCTTTCAAAGTTTCATTGTATTGTATCCTACTCGTATTTATCAGATTAGGAATAATGTCGCAAGGCAGTATAGAACATTTCAGGGGGCCACATCTGACCTGCTGGCCATAATTTTCCTATCACTGCCCTAAACTATTTAATTCTTTTTAAATTTTTTAAAAAATATATTTAAATGTTTTTGTGAAATGCTTATTTTTTAATTAATTCATTTAATTAATTAATTTAGAATATTTTTCCATGGTTATATGATTCATGTTCTTTCCCTCTCCTCCTCCCTACTCCCTCCTGGAGCCAATGATCAATTCCACTGGGTTATACATGTATCATTGTTCAAAACCTATTTCCATATTATTACTATTTGCAATAGAGTGACCATTTAAAGTCAACATCCCCAATTATATCCCCATCGAACCATGTGATCAAGCAGTTGTTTTTCTTCTGTGTTTCTATTCCCACAGTTCTTTCACTGGATGTGGATAACGTTCTTTCTCATAAGTCCCTCAGAATTGTCCTAGATCATTGCATTGTTGCTAGTAGAGAAGTCCATTATGTTCAATTGTGCCACAGTGTATCTGTCTCTATGTATAAGTTCTCCTGGTTCTGCTCCTTTCACTCTGCATCAGTTCCTGGAGGTCTTTCCAGTTCATATGGAATTCCTCCAGTTGATCATTCCTTTCAGCACAATAGTATTCCATCATCATCAGATAACCACAATTTGTTCAGCCATTCCCCAATCAAAGAGCATCCTCTCATTATCCAATTTTTTGCCACCACAAAGAGTGTGGCTGTAAATATTTTTGTGCAAATATTTTTCCTTATGATCTCTTTGGGGCACAAACCCAGCAGTGGTATGGCTGGATCAAAGGGCAGGCAGTCTTTTTTTTTTAAACATTTTAAAACATTTATTAATATTCGTTTTTAACATGGTTACATGATTCATGCTCCTACTTTCCCCTTCACCCCACGCACTCCCCTCACCCACAGCTGACGCACATTTCCACTGGTTTTAACATGTGTCATTGATCAAGACCTATTTCCAAATTGTTGTTAGTTGCATTGGTGTGGTAGTTTCGAGTCCACATCCCCAATCATGTCCACCTCAACCCATGCGTTTAAGCAGTTGTTTTTCTCATATGTTTCCTCTCCTACAGTCCTTCCTCTGAATGTGGGTAGTGTTCTTTTCCATAAATCTCTCAGAACTGTCCTGTGTCATTGCATTGCTGCTGGTACAGAAGTCCATTACATTCGATTTTACCATAGTATATCAGTCTCTGTGTACAGTGTTCTTCTGGCTCTGCTCCTTTCACTCTGCATCAATTCCTGGAGGTCTTTCCAGTTCACATGGAATTCTTCCAGTTTATTATTCCTTTGAGCGCAATAGTATTCCATCACCAGCATATACCATAATTTATTCAGCCATTCCCCAATTGAAGGGCATACCCGTCTTTTCCAGTTCTTTGCCACCACAAAAAGCGCAGCTATAAATATTTTTGTACAAGTCTGTTTATCTATGATCTCTTTGGGGTACAAACCCAACAATGGTATGGCTGGATCAAAGGGCATGCATTCTTTTATAGCCCTTTGAGCATAGTTCCAAATTGCCAGCCAGAATGGTTGGATCAGTTCACAACTCCACCAGCAATGCATTAGTGTCCTGATTTTGCCTCATCCCCTCCAACATTCATTACTCTCCCCTTCTTTCATTTTAGCCAATCTGCTAGGTGTAAGGTGGTACCTCCGAGTTGTTTTGATTTGCATTTCTCTAATTATGAAAGATTTAGGACACTTTCATGTGCTTATTGATAGTTTTGATCTCTTTATCTGAAAACTGCCTATTCATGTCCCTTGCCCATTTATCAATTGGGGAATGGCTTGATTTTTTTGTCTGCACCTCACCTTCCACTCTTCCCTGGGTAAATGAATTAAGGATATTGCTAACCACATCTAGAACCAGAAGTATTTCTTAACTGTATAAGATTGCTATCTTCCTCATCCCTTGAAGGAATTGGTGTTCTAATTCCACTAATAGGCAGTGCTCACTTGGTTTTTTCCATTCCAAATGGATTAAATTAGAATACTGTTCTGAGAAGGAATGTCCCTAAGAACCCTTAAAGGGAATGGTCTCCCAAAGGAATTGAGTAGCTTAGAACATTAAGAATATTGTTCTATGAAACCAAGGATTCTACATCTGGGATCTGGGATCTTATTGTGGGTTTAAGAAATTTGTGGATAACTTTATTTCCATGTAGCTTGTTTCCTTTATAATCCTAAATGTTTTATTTTATACATTTAAAAACATTCTTGTGAGAGAGGTCCTTCAGCTTCACCAGACTACTAAACAAAACCTTTACCAAAAAAAGTTAAGCTTCTTTCTTGGAACAGAACAATTTTTTTTTTTACCATATTGTATCCTTTTCCTCCTTCAAGATTGCAAAAAAAAAAAAAAGTTAACTTCAAACTGTCTTTGTATTAGAGAAATTTCTGAAGGTAGAAGAGGAGGTAGGCATGGAAGACTAGTCAATATAGACATTTCTCTCTAACAAAGAAGTGCTCAGATGTCAGTCAGTCAGTCAAATAAGTATTTATTTAGCACCAACCATATGGAGATACAAAGAAAGGCAAAAGGCCATCCCAACCCTGCTCTCAAGGAGTTCATATTATAATGAAAAAGAATAGATTAGAATAAAGAAGGATTGGGAAAGACTTCCTGTAAAAGGTGGCATTTTAGCAGGATCTTGAGGGAAATCAGGGAGTCCAGGAGGCAAAGATGAGGAGGGAGAACTTTCCAGATCCAGAACCAAGATTTACAATCATCTTAAATTGATAAAAAATTATTAGGACAGTAGGCAGCACAGTGGATGGAGCACCAGGCCTACAGTCAGAAGGACCTGGGTTTAAATGTGATCTCAGACACTTCCTAGTTATATGACCCTAGGCAAGTCATTTAACCCTGATTGCCTAACCCTTGCCACTCATTTGTCTTAGAACTGATACTAAGACAGAAGGTAAAAGGTTTTTTTTTTTAATTGTTGAGAGCAGCTAGGTGGTTCAGTGGATTGAGAGGCATGGGAGATCCTGGGTTCAAATTTGACCTCAGATACTTCCTAGCTGTGTAATCTTGGACAAGTCCCTTAACCCCCATTGCTTAGCCCTTCCCACTCTTGCCTTGGAACAAGTACACAATATTGATTCTAAGATGGAAAGTAAGGGTTAAAAAAATTTGTTTTTGACTGATGAGCCTAAAATAAGAGTACAGAACTAATATATCTTTTTCTTTTCAAGTTAAATTGTGCCAAGATTAAGATTCTAACTCCTAACAGAAAGCCTGTGTGGTTCAGGACCTCTCGTCTTCAAAAGATTCTTAAGGTCAATTAATAGAGGTGAGAGACCTTTGAAGCCCTTATAGAAGGTTTCTTTTTCAGAATAGAGTTGCCCATTCTTGCTGATTTGTTATTATTTATAATTATATATATAATATATATTATATGTATATATATATATAAATATAATTATTAGGTTCACAGAAGGCCAAGTTTGAGTTTGTCAGACACATTACAAAATATTTGTGTTCTTATTCATCCCTGTTTGTAATCACCTTGTATGTTGCATATGGTAAGAGTTAGACTATTTACAAGCCCTTCCTTTAAAAGCTTGATCACCTTCCTGGTCTAAGACTAAGCCAGCTTCAGCTCCACAGAACTGATGGTGATCCTGGAAGAGAGAGGACCCAGCTTGCAAGGGAGATGAGGCCAACCCTGAGGTGAGGAAATAGAGGGTTTTCCGTGACCTTCTTCTTAGCATTGGGCAATGGCTCAGATTGGATGTGAGCATGATTGCTCTCAAATGATCAAAGAAAATTCTTTAACACCTTGGTCCTCTGACTAGGACTCATAGTTGGCTGAAAGTAATATTTGGTATTTTCTTCAGTGTTTATTGATAGCTTGTGTATAGGAATTTGTTTAATATAGGAGTCTGCTTTGTTTAAAAACATAAAGGCTGACGCAGTGACTAATCTTAAAAGCAGAAGATCTTCCACATTAAAGAGGTATGTGACCACAAGATCACAAGGCTTCCCCTCAAAAGTATTTAACCACTTGCTCAAGAGAACCTTCTCATCACTTCAAAGTGCTTGACCAATCCATTGATCAATGGATTCTTCTGTCTAAGAGTGACTGACCTCAAAACTATTGAGGTCATAGGAATGAGAAATGAAGCCTCAGATCCTGGGCAAGTCAGTTAACCCTGTTTACCTCCATTTCCTCATCTGTAAGATGAGCCAAAGATGGAAATGGCAAACCACTCCAGTATCTTTCCTAAGAAAATCTCATGAACCATACGGCCATTAGAGTCGCAAAGAGTCAAACATGAGTGAACAATAAGCATTTCTATTTGATTTTGACATCCTAGCTCTAGGCAATGCTCCAAGATTTTAAATTGTAGAGAAGGAGCTGACCTGCATTGGGAGAGGGAGTTGCCTTTAGCAATGAGATCACAGCCTCAAATATGCCTCTGGTACAGGCTCCAAGTGGTACCTGGCATCTTCACACAATCAACAAGATGGGCCAGGCACTGTGCTAGGTACTGGAGATATAGACACAATAAGTTACACAATCTCTATTAGCAAAGAGATTACATTTTAATGAGGAATTCAAATTCATATATGTATGTATATACGTATATATACATATATAGTACAAAATATAAAGTAAATAAATACAAAATTGTTGTTCTAGAGTTAAGATAGGTATCTCCTATGGCTCCTTTAATTTCTCATTATATGACCTCTTAAATCTAAGTTAGGTATGCATTTGAATTTAATTGTGGTGATCATTTCCTCCTCAGTTATGTGGAGGTGGTCTGAAATTGGGAGAGATTTGAGACAGGAACATTTTAGAGGGCTATTGTAATAATCTAGGTGAGAGATCAGATGAAGCTATATGAGCAGAGGGCAGGGAGCAGATAAAACGGATATGGAGACAAAATGGTAATATCTGGTGACAATGGATACAGGGTGCAAGGACAAGTGGCAGGTGAAAATAATGTCAATGTTGTGAATTGAAGGATGGAAATTAGCTTCAACAGAAATGATTACCACAATAAAATTCAAATGCATACCTAACTTGGATTTAAGAGGTCATATTATGAGAAATTAAAGGAGCCAGAGAAGGAGCTACCTTTCTTAACTCTAGTTAAACAAGAGTTCTTCACAAAGGATAAAGAGGATTATGGCAGATTAAAATAGACAATTTTGATTACATAGAATTCAAAAGCATTTGCTCAGACAAGATCAATGAAGTCAGAATTAGAAGGGGAATACTTAAATAGGAAGAAAGGCTTTGCAGCAAATTTCTCTGATTCAAGTTTGATGTTATATATCTGAAATATATGGGGAACTAATACAAAATACATATGAATAAGAGCCATTCCCTAATAGGTAAATGGTCAAAGGATAAGAGCAGATAATTCTCCAAAAAGGTGCAAATTATCAACAATCTTATGGAAAACACTAATATTAATGATAAAAAACACTAATAATAAAAGAAATATAAATTAAAATCACTGAGATTCTACCTTACACTCATCAGATTGGCAAAGATGGAAAAAAAGGGAAACTGACAATTATTAGGGGGGATTATGATAGGACTGGTACACTAATGCACTACTGGTGGATATGAATTGGCCCAATCATTCTGGAAAGAAATATGAAACTACATTCAAAAGGTCATTAAACTGTGCACACCTTGGTATACCATTACCAGGCATATTCCCCAAAGAATCAAAGATAGGGTAAAAGTATTCATATATACAAAAACACTTATTATAATGCTTTTTTGTTGTAACAAAAGAACTGGAAATAAAGGGAGTGTCTATCATTTAGGTATTAGCTGAACAAATTATGGAATATGAATGTAATGAAATACTATTGTGCTATGAGAAATGGCAAAAAGGACTGATTAAGGGAAATATGGAAGGATTTATAAGACTGACAGAGTGAAATGAGCAGAACCAGAACAAATAATACATTGACTACAACATTGTAACGGTCAATAACTTCGAAAGATAATTAATTACACTTTTAAAAGACTGATGGGCATGCCTCCCACTTCACCCTGGAGACCTGATAGACTATTGATACAGATGATTTTCAGACATGACCAATATATTTCAAATCTGTTTTGTCTGATTCAGCTTATTTCTTATAAGGGACAGTTTTTATTTGGAAAGAGGGAAGATTGATAGTGATTTAAAAAGAAAAGAAAAGAAAGGAAGACATCAATGAAGCATTTTAATTCTAATTCCATTTTTTTTTATCAATTACATGTAATAACAAATTTCCTCATAAGTTTTTTAAAGCTATATGATCCAAATTGTCTCACAACTGTTATAAATAAAGTTAAGTGTGTGCAGAGAGCAGAGGAATGGAACAGCAGAGTAAGGAATTTACTTATAACACTCCCTCCCTTCTTTTCTTTCTCCCAGAGGTGGTAAGCAATTCAATGTGGGTTATACATGTATTATCATACAAAACATATTTCCATATTGTTCAATAAAACATTTAAAACATATATACAGAAACTATAACAAAGTTTATTTGGAAGAACAAAAGATCAAGAATATCAAGGGAAATAATGAAAAAAAAATGTGAAGGAAGGTGGCCTAGCAGTACCAGATGTTAAGCAGTGGTCATCTATACAACAGTGGTCATCAAAACAATATGGTACTAGGGGCAGCTGGGTAGCTCAGTGGATTGAGAGTCAGGCCTAGACACCGGAGGTCCTAGGTTCAAATCCGGCCTCAGATACTTCCCAGCTGTGTGACCCTGGGCAAGTCACTTGACCCCCATTGCCCACCCTTACCACTCTTCCACCTAGGAGCCAATACACAGAAGTTAAGGGTTTTAAAAAAAAAACAAACAAACAAAAAACAATATGGTACTGGCTAAGAGACAGAAGGGATGATCAGTGAATAAACTTGGGGTAAGTGACATCAGCAAAACAGTGTATGATAAAGCTAAAGAGCCCAACTTTTGGGACAAAAATCCACTATTTGACAAAAACTGCTGGGAAAATTGGAAGACAATATGGGAGAGATTGGGTTTAGATCAACATCTCACACCTTACACCAAGATAAATTCAGAATGGGTGAATGACTTGAATATAAAGAAGGAAACTGTAAGTAAATTAAGTGAACACAGAATAGTACACTTGTCAGATCTCTGTGAAAGGAAAGATTTTAAAACCAAGCAAGAGCTAGAAAAAATTACAAAATGTAAAATAAATAATTTTGATTATATTAAATTAAAAAGGTTTTGTACAAACAAAAACAATGCAACCAAAATCAGAAGGGAAACAACAAACTGGGAAAAAATCTTTATAACAAAAAACTCTGACAGAGGTCTAATTACTCAAATTTACAAGGAACTAAATCAATTGTATAAAAAAATCAAGCCATTCCCCAATTGATAAATGGGCAAGGGGCATGAATAGGCAATTTTCATATAAAGAAATCAAAAGTATCAATAAGCACATAAGAAAGTGTTCTAAATCTCTAATAATTAGAGAAATGCAAATCAAAACAACTCTGAGGTATCACCTCACACCTAGCAGATTGGCTAAAATGATAGCAGGGGAGAGTAATGAATGTTGGAGAGGATGTGGCAAAATTGGGACATTAATGCATTGCTGGTGGAGTTGTGAACTGATCCAACCATTCTGGATGGCAATTTGGAATTATGCCCAAAGAGAAATAAAAGAATGTCTGCTCTTTGATCCAGCCATACCATTGCTCTGAATTGTAATGCAGGATTTATGCAAGATCTTTTGCATTTGCAAAATTACCCTAGGCAATCCTGGCAGTTAGGGGACTGGCTAGTGCCAGTCTCAAGACCTGACTGTTGGAGCTGGGACTATATATACCCCTGGAGAACCAACCTGAGGGTTCTGATTTCCTTGACTTCACCTAGACACCCAACTATCCCTTGACTTCCCCTTGGGACCCTGGGAAGTTTGAAGGGAGGTGGGTTGAGGAACATGGGCAGGAATTAGTTAGGTCAGCCTAGCCAGGGACATCCCTAAACCAAATCATCAACCTCATTTTTCTAGCTGGTGGACCACTTAACAGCACGGCAGTGGAAATTATCCCTGGCAGAGGGCTGATTCCCTCAACCTAATCTTACCTTTGTCCAGCACTGGCCAGTCACCCTTAGCAACAGCTTCTCCAGACCCTAACCCTCTTCCCTCAGTTTCCCCTTGTGTTTAAATAAACCCTTAGCCTGATACTGAGAGCTTCTATAGTTATTGATATCATCATCCAGGGTGTGGAGAGGGAAGATAACAACCACCTGACTTCAGAGGGAGTATTGGACAGGCATCCATTTTATTCAGGAAGTGAGTTGGCTTCACTTCCTGTTGGTTCTGCTTTCTCTCCAGCAGGGAGGGGCTCCTCACTCCTCACCTTAAAGGAGCCTACAAACAGCAGGGAGACTGACTGGACATCTCAGCTCAGGCCCACACATTCCTGGCTGTCTCAAATCAACAAATACAGTAGTTGTTAGCTCCCTGACCTAGGGGACTCACTGGTACCACCAGCTCCCTAATTGTCGGCCTGTTTACCCTCTTATTACAGTTTGTACCCCAAAGAGATCATAGATAAACAGACTTGTACAAAAAAATTTATAGCTGCGCTCTTTGTGGTGGCAAAAAAAGGGAAAGCGAGGGTATGCCCTTCAATTGGGGAATGGCTGAACAAATTGTGGTATATGCGGGTGATGGAATACTATTGTGCTCAAAGGAATAATAAACTGGAGGAATTCCATGTGAACTGGAAAGACCTCCAGGAATTGATGCAGAGTGAAAGGAGCAGATCCAGAAGAACATTGTATACAGAGACTGATACACTGTGGTAAAATTGAATGTAATGGACGACTGTACTAGCAGCAATGCAATGATCCAGGACAATTCTGAGGGATTTATGGAAAAGAACACTACCCACATTCAGAGGAAGAACTGAAGGAGAGGAAACACAGAAGAAAAACAACTGCTTGAACACTTGGGTTAATGAGGACATAATTGGGGATGCAGACCGGAAAGGACCACACCAATGCAACTATCAATAATATGTAAATAAGTCTTGATTGATGACACGTTAAAACCAATGGAAATTCAAGTTAGCTAATGGGAGGGGGGAGTTTGAGGGGGTGACGGGGAAAGTAAAAACATGAATCATGTAAGCATGGAAAATTTTTCTAAAAATAAAAAAATTAATTAAAAAATATATAGAAAAGATATTAAGAAGTTCTTAAGGGGACACAGACAAGAAGAATAGTGTTTGTACTACTATGTTAAATTTCCTATATTGTATGCTTTAGAAATGGGCATGATAAAAAAGAGTACCAGGCCTGGATTCAGGAAGATCTGAGTTCAAATCCAGCCTCAGACCAGCTGTGTAACCCGAGGCAAGTCACTTACCCATTATTTGCCTCAGTTCCTCATCAGTAAAACTGTGACACACTGGAGAAAGAAATGGCAAACCTCTCCAGTATCTTTGCCAAGAAAACCCCATGGACAAAGTCCATGAAGTCACATAGTCTGACACAACTGAATGACTGAACAACATTTAAAAAACCATTCATGGTACATTTGTGGTTTTATATGTAATCCTCCTTCCCTGTCCATCTTTATAGATGGAAATGTTCTTCTTTGTGGCTAACCAGCAAGTTACTTCTTCCAAACTTAGCTATTTCTGTCAAAGGCACCACCATATGTTTGTGTGACCTCAGCATCATTCTAGAGTCTTCCCTCTCCTTTACCTCACTTTTTCCTAATTAGTCGACAAATTTTGTTGTTTCTCTCTTCAAAACATCTCTCACATCTGACTCTTATTCTCCTCTCACATTGACAGGCTTTGTTCAGACCCTCATCCATCCCTTCTCACCTCGAAAATATGTCTGCCTGTCTCAAGTCTCCTAATAGTACATTAGAGCTAGCAGATCTGAATATGTGACCCCTGTACTGCTCAAATTCAGTGGTTTCCAGCCTCTGGAAGAAAATATGAACTCCTTTGTTAAGTTTTTAAAGCTCTTCCCAGCCTGACCTCAACTTGTCTTTCCAGTCTAACTGGAATATCCTAAAATATGCAATCCATCCAACTGGCCTTCTCTCTCTCCCTCATACACATTCCATCTTCCATCTCTGTATCTTGAATTAACCAACCTCACCTCTACCCCACTGAGACCTTTTCTTCCTTTAAAATGCTGCTCAGTCACCACCTTCTGCAAGGAGCCTTGTCTGAGCCTCTCAGTTCTCAATTTGTCCTTCTCAAATTGTATTTATCAATTTTGTATGTAGTTATATTTATTCACTTTATATTTTTACTGTATATATTTATATATGACATTGCTGTCTCTCCCTTCAGGGGGATTGTTTCATTCTTTGTTGCTGTATTTTATAGGACTTAGTAGGGGCCCTAGCCCATAATAGATGCTTAATAAATATTTGTTGGTTGATTGAAGTTCATAATTTAAAATTATTTTTAGAATACATATCAAATTTTAAAATAATTATTTTAAATTTTATCAATTTAAAAGAATACACTAATAGTAAAAAAATATACACATGAAATTTAACAAAGTAGCAACAATATTGCCATTTGTATCCCCTTTCTGAATTTTTTGTTTTCTTTTATATAGTAAAAAAACCTTGAAATTTTTATTATAAACTTAGGGTTTTGTTTTGTTTTGCTTTTGAACTTTGTGAAAAAAAATCAATAAACCCAAGGCAGATAGATAGTTCAGTGGATATAGCACCAAGCCTGGAGATAGGAGTTCTTGGTTTCAAATGTGACTTCAGATGCGTCCTAGCTGTGTGACCCTGGAGAAATTACTTAACCCCAATTTCCTAGCCCTAGCCCTTGCTGCTGAAAACACTACTTAGTATTGATTCTAAGACAGAAGGCAAGGGTTTAAAATTTCTTTTTCATTAAAAAATCAATAACAAACATTTCTATATATGAAGAACAGAAAAAATTGTTTATGGAGTTATGAATCTCTCTTAAGTATAGTTTGTTTTTCTTTTAAGCATATGTTAAATTTATTATGGCAATACACATACTGCCCCAATTGTCTGTGTCTCTCATTCTGCTCTCTTCTATATAATTTTAAAAAATGTTTTATTGATGCTGTTTTCTTTTTTATCTCTATCACTATCCACCATATAAAAAATCCTCCATGTAACTAGTAATTATTATCAAGCAAAACAAATAGATGCATTGTCCATGCCTAGAAATGTATGCTTCATTTCACAGCTAGAGTTCTTCACCCCTCTGCCAAGAGGTAGGAGGCATGCTCCACCATTAGTCTTCTGAAGTCCATTAGTCACATTGCTGATTGGAGGTTTGAAATCTTTCACTCTTTCAATTGTAGTCATCATTGAGTAAATTGTTCTCCTGGTCTTGTTTTGCTCACTCTACTTTATTTTGAGCCCAGCAACATTTGTAATTTCTACCTTTTGCTATCTTTGTCAATCTGATGGATGTTAGAAGGAACCTCAGAGTTCTTTATAGAGGCATTTCTGATTATTATCATTTTATGTTTATGTGTTTGTTTTATAACTCTTTGTAGTTTTTTAAACCCTTACCTTCCATCTTGGAATCAATACTGTGTATTGGTTCCAAGGCAGAAGAGTGGTAAGGGCTAGTTTAAGTGACTTGCCCTGGGTCACACAGCTAGGAATTATCTGAGGTTGAATTTGAACCCAGGACCTCCCATCTCTGGGCCTGACTCTTGATCCACTGAGCTACCTAGCTACCCCCAACTCTTTGTTATTTAATTCTTTCATATAGTTGATAGTTTGAATTTCTTCATTTGAGAAAGCCAGTTCATATTCTTGGCTTGCTCTTTCCTAACCACAAGGGATTCTTTTCATATGCATCTTTCTTCTTGCTTGGCTTTCTAGGGGTAAGAGAGGAATAAGAAACAAGTTATCACCCCTGTGTGCCAGGGTCAGCCCCATCCATGAACCTTTGAAAGGTTTGTGTCGTTCATACCTACCACCCAATCCAAATCCTGGTAGCTGTTGTCCTTAGTGTCCCAGGTCATTCCTTATCAATGAGTTTGATGCCCGGTTCATAATTTTTCTTTCCTCCTATATTCCTATGTTCCTACTAGGGCACTTCAATATACATAATGATTCTTCTTCAAATACCCTAACCACTTCATTTCTCAATCTATTCATCTTCCATAAGCTACTACTTCACCCCACCTCAGCTACACACAAAGATGGTCATACTCTTGATCTTGCCATCAAATATATTACCTCCATGTTCAAGAATTCTGAAATCACCTTATCTGACCTTAATCTATTGGTTTTTCTCCTCTTCATCTGCCTTCTCTCATGTAACCTTACTCTGCAATGTGACTTCCAATTCATTGACTCCTCAGTTCTCTTCTAGATCATCTTGCCTATGTTAGCCTCTCCCTCCTCTTCTCCCCATCTTCACTCCTTGGTGAACCACTCCAGTTCTACACTGTCTTCCTCTCTTTAATCTCTTGCTCCCTTATAATATCACTGAGTATACTCAGTCAAGGCTTAGTCTTGGATCACTCCCATCATTTGTGGCCTTTGCTCCTATAAATGTGTCGCTGAATGAAAGTGGAGAAAATCACACAACCACTATAAAATTTATGTTATAATACCTCAACAGGGACTCCACTGCGACTGGGCAATCCTATTATAGATCTCCTATCAATTTAATATCCTACTCCTCACAGAGACTCTTCTAAACCTTTTTATCCCTCTTCAAATGTTGGATGACTCCTCCTCCTCTTCTTCCTCTCTCATTTGAGAAGCTTGCCTAATATTTTAAGGGAAAAACCTTTTACTCGGTTGTCTTCTGCTACTTTCTCCTTTACCTTAGTTTTACACAATGATGTGGTCTTACTCCTTTCCAAGGCTCACCCACTATACTTGTTCAAGTGATCCCATTCCATCCTGTCTCCTTCAATGGATTGTTCTCTCTGTCATCCCTGCTCTTTCACCCATTTTCAATTTCTCTTTCTACTGACTCGTTTCCTAGTGCCTGTGAACATGTGCACGTCTCTCTATCCTGAAAAATCCCTCACTTGACCCTTCCATCTCCACTATCATCCTGTTTCTCTTCTGCCCTTTGTAGCTATACCACTTATAAAAGCCAACTATGGTAGGTGACTTCATTTTCTTTTCCTCTCATTTTCTTAACACCTTATAGTCTGGCTTCTGATTATATAATTCCATTGAAACAATCTCCTCAAAGTTATTAACCATCTCAGTTGACAAATCCAATGACCATTTCAAGATTCTCATTTGACCT
Source organism: Gracilinanus agilis (assembly GCF_016433145.1). NCBI lineage: Eukaryota > Metazoa > Chordata > Mammalia > Didelphimorphia > Didelphidae > Gracilinanus > Gracilinanus agilis. The sequence continues at coordinate 373,990,184 of NC_058130.1, forward strand.
TTCTTCAGACATTGACACTATTGATCACTCTCTCCTCCTTGATACTCTCCTCTCTCTAAGTTTTCAGGATATCACTCACTCCTGGTTTTCCTCCTACCTATTTGACTACTCTTTCTCTGTCTCCTTGACTAGATCTTCCAGATTATACTCTCTTAGCATGGGCTCCCTCTGGGTTCTGTCTTGGGCTCTCTTCTCTTCTCCTTCTATACTACTTGGTGATTTCATAAACTCCATGGATTTAATTGTTGTTAAATGTTTAATTGTTCAGTAGTTTTCAGTCATGTCTGATCCTTCACAACCCTGTTTGGTGTTTTCTTGGCAAAGATTCTAGAGGAGTTTGTCATTTCTTTTTCTAGCTTATTTTATAAATGAGGAAACTGAAGCAATAGGGTTAAATGACTTACCTAGGGTCACACAGCTAATAAGTTTCTGAGGGCTGAATTTTAACTCAGGTCTTTCTGATTCCAGGGCCTGTATTCCATTGACTGTACCACTTAACTGTGTATGGGTTTAATTACCATCTCTATACTGATACTTAAATATACTCCAAACTCTCTTTCTGATGTCCAGTCTTGTATCTCCAACTGTCTTTCAGACATTTCGAGCTGAAAAGTCCAATAGACTTCTTAAACTCAACAAGTCCAAAACAGAACTCATTATCTTTCCCTTAAACCTTCCCATCCCTTCCTACCTTCTCATTTACTCTAGAGGACAACATCCTTTCCAGTCCTTAAGGCCCACAATCTAGGAGTCACTATTTCTTACCCTCCAAGTCTGTTGACAAGGCCTGTCAGTGCCACTTTGCAACATCTCTGGAACACACTCCCTTTTCTCTTCTGATCTTGCCACCATTCTAGTGCAAGCCCCCATCACTTCATACCTTGATTGTTACAATAGACAGCTGGTGGGTCTTCCTGCCTCAAGTCTCTCCTCATTCCAAAACATCCTCCGTTCAGCCACTAAAGTGATTTTCTTAAAACACTGGTCCAATCATCTCTCCGTCTCTACCTCCTTCTCTGACTGTCTCTCTGTCTGTTTCTGTCTGTCTCTGTATTTCTCTCTCTCTCTTTCTTTCTCTCTCTCTCATACACACACACACATATACACACACACACATACATACACACACCTCATACAATAAACTCCTTTGACTTCCTATAGTCTCCAGGAGAAATATGAAATTCTCTACTTTGAATTCAAAGCCTTTCATACTTTTCCAGTCTTCTTATGCCTCGTTCCCAGAGAAGTGAAAGACCTGCCCACACAGTCTCCATCTGTTGAATTCATCCTTCCTTCGAGACCCAACTTAGATTCCACCTCTTCGTGATGGCTTTTCTGATGCTTCCCTTTTCTTTCCCAAGTGAAACTGACACTCAATGTCTATGATCTGTTAAGAATTTTAGGATTTCACTTTAGATCTTTCAGATCTTCTCTACTCTCTTGTATCATAGTTCTTTATATATCTTCCTTTCCCTTTGTTAGATTGAAAGTTCCTTGAGGAGATGATCTATCTTTGTATCCCCTACATCTGGCTTAGTGCCTTATCTATTATAAGCCTTTAATAAATATTGTTTGTTGAATTGATGACAGAGCCGGGATGAGTGGAGCACCCTCTCCTGCTCCTTCCTTCCTTCCTTCTACGGAAGAACTAGATATCTAGGGATAGAAATCTCGATTTTGTTTCTCGATCCTCTGACTAAGGAGGATCAGTGCTTTAAAGAGACAGTGTTCCTTTCTCTCCTTAGCCTAGGCTGGAAGAGAAGTCTCATGAGAGGAAAGATGTGCCTGGGGAAGTTTGAGTGCAAACCCAGATGCTCTTTCTTAGAGAGACTGGATTGAGTTTGGAGCAGAGCAGGGCAGCTATTATTTGAACAGCCCCTGGGAAATCTGCTGCTGCTGCTGTCTTGCTCTCATCATATGGGGCCAGTAGAACACACTGAGATCAAGTGGAAAGTCTGTCTGAGTGGACTAGTCGTTATTCAGCTTTCCATTTGGAAGAAGCAACACCAAAAGGTGAACTTTTCTGTTCCTTTTCTCCCTTCCCCACCTTCTCTGCCCTGAAGTGTCTGTTATATCCAAACTTGCCTTTTCTTTAAAGCTGGTATATATTTCTGTTTAATCAGGATTAAAGGTTAGCAAAAGAATAAAGTAAGATCAACTACAGAAGAGTGGTAAAGGTAGGCAATGGGGGTCAAGTGACTTGTCCAGGGTCACACAGCTGGGAAGTGCCTGAGGCCAGATTTGAACCTAGGACCTCCCATCTCTAGGCCTAGCTCTCAATCCACTGAGCTACCCAGCTGCCCCCTGAAGTATATGTTTTGAGGCATGGACAATGTATTATCTGAATCTTGGTTTGTATTCTCCCTACTACAGTGCAGAAGCTAAGCTTTCTTTTTTTTTCCCTTCCTTTTTTTCTACCTTTGCATAAGAATTGTACAAATCACTCCCAATGGAGGCATGGATACACTAGAAACTAAGTACTTTAACTCTTGGGTTTGTAGTTTTCTTCTAGTGACATTATGGTTATTATACTTTCTTTTTCTTTCTCTTTCCCATTCTTTGGTCTCTGTTTTTTTTTCCTCCTTTTCTTTCCCTCTGCCTTAGACCCAACAATGGCATCAATATGTGGCTACCAACTGGCCCTGGCATCAATACCTATCAAAGAAATTGATTTAGTCAATATATAGAACAATATATATATAGAAGTGTCTTCAAAGGGTGGTGGGAGAATGGGTATCCTTTCCTAACTGAGATCCTACTGGGACCAAAAAAAAAATGTCGAGAATTAGGGAAGAGAGGTATTGACCCAAGAATAAAGAGGATACTGGTGATGGTAGCAGGCCAAAGGATAAGAGAAAACAATACTAGAAAAATGAAAAAGAAAACCAAACTACAAGATATAATTAGACTGTGTGATGTGCCAATAATTTCCCTTTTATTAAATAGACTGTCTCGCTCCCATTCCAAAGACTCAGTCTGGTTTTATTTTTTGATGCATCTTTTCTCTCTCTCACTCAGGACATTTTAAGTGTTATTAGCTGCTTTTCTCCCTGTCCTCCAGATTTCTTCCTTCATTGGCTCTTCTTTCTCTAGCAATCATCCCACATCTGGCTTGGATTGCCTTTTCTTCTATGTGGGGGCTGATGTGCATGCCCTAGGCTAGACAAGGTAGAACAGGCCCAGCAATGCACATCTGCCTCCACAAATCAGACTTTGCAAACTGAAATAGAAATATCTTTCCTCTTAATAGAGATTATTCATCAAGAACATATGATAACTAGCCTGGACCTGCATCCCTAGGAACTGAAAAAACTTAAAACTCATGAAATTTTAGAGCTGGAAGAGAGCTCAGAGATTATTTAGTCCAACTTTCTTATTGTACAGATGAAAAAGCAAACTCTGGGAAGTTTACATGATTTGCCCCCAAACTCACCCAATTATTTAGTACAGAGCTAGATCTCAGATCATGATTTCCAGAATGTTGCCTTTACAATCAGTTTACTATTCAATCAGTAAATTGTCACAGGTATTCAAAGGTTTCAACTTTACTTTCCATAACAAAAAAGTAAAGATTTCATTTATCCTAGTCCTGCTGTCAAAGCAAATAGAAAATGCCTCATTTCAATAAAAGGCAGCCTTTTCTTCTCCCTTTTTCTTATGTGATTAATGCTAAATGCAAAAAGTATCCAGGCCTTTTCATTTGCCTCTAGAAATATGTGAGAAAAGTTGCAAAACAAAAGTAGTTATTTATTAGTTGAGAATTAAGTCCTAAACATGGTATATCCTTGCCTAGGTATTCTGTATAATTAGTAGAATTTTTGCTGTCTAATTTTCCAAGTCATGGGTTAAAAGTTATATCTTTGTTAATCTTAATTTCTTAATTTTCCTTCATTTGGTATCATTTAACATCAAAATTTTTTTCCTATAGTTTTCACTGAGGTAACTTTTAGCTTGCTTAAACTGTGCTGGTGAACATTTCATTGGGCATGAACTGCCAGAAGAGAAATGAGACACTATCAAAGTTGAAGTCTGATGGTAGGAGAAAGGAAAGTTTTACTTATTTTTTCAAAATATAAAACTTTGTACTTTGGAGGGTCAGGTACAAGTTAGACACAGCCTATACCAGGAGAAGTATCAAGGACACTTTGTTCCTCATCTTATATGTTTTTGAGTTCTTGGCGTTTACTTTCACCTTTTTCACTGCATTTGTCAACTTAGAGTTATAAAAGAAAAGTCACCAAATTGTTCATTCCTTTGTACCCTGTGATCTACACAGAGTAGCATAGAAGAAGGGTGAGCCTGGGAAAATGAAGCTTCATCTCTCTTCTGTCTCAGATAAGCACATGAAAGCTTATGTCTCCCAGAATGACATGAAGGATTTGGGGAAATATATGCATTCACCATACTAGGACTCTATCTACCTTCCTAGGTTTTGAAGTCCTACTTGGTTTTCAAGTGAAGAAACCCAAACTATCCATAGCCATGCTAATAAAAAATTGCTCCAAATCACTGTTAATTTCAGAGATGAAAGTCAAAGTGTCTCACACTCATCAGATTGGCAAAGATAGCAAAATAAAGGAAAATGTTCAATCTTAGAAGGACTGCTGAGAAACATTCATACTGATGCGCTGTGAGTGGAGCATTGACTGATTCAGTCACTCCAGAAGACATTATGGAAGGATGCTCAAAAAGTCATTAAAAGGGGGACAGCTGGGTTGCTCAGTGGATTGAGAGCCAGGCCTAGAGATGGGAGGTCCTAGGTTCAAATCTGGCCTCAGACACTTCCCAGCTGTGTGACCCCAGGCAAGTCACTTGACCCCCATTGCCCACCCTTACCACTCTTCCACCTATGAGCCAATACACAGAAGTTAAGTGTTTAAAAAAATTAATAACAAAAAGTAATTAAAAGGCATTTAATCTTTGACCCAACAATACCATTCCTAGGCAAAGAGCTCAAAGATCAAAGAAAGAGGAAAAGTACAAAAATACTTATCTCGATTTTTGGATAGTGGCAAAAAGCTGAGAAACTAAGAGAATCTTCATCTCTTGACTAAAAAAATTCTGACACATGATTATAATAGAATAGTATTATGCCTTAGGAAATAGCAAAATATGTGATTTCTGAAAAAATTGGAAAGACAATGATCCAAGACAATTCTAAAGAACTAATGCTGGAAATTGCTATCCATTTTCAAAGAAAGAATTGATGGAGTTTGAAGGCAGATTGAAGCAGTCTTTGTTTTTTTTTTCAAACTTTTCTTACTTTTTTTGTTACAACACAGCCAATATGGAAATGTTTTCCATAACTTTCCATGTGTAATTGATATATTGTTTACCTTTTCAATGGGTGGGGGAAGAAATGGAGGGAGAAAAGGAATTCAGAACTCAAAATGTCTAAAAATGAATGTTAACATCTTTAAAAAGAATATGAAAAAAAGAAGAGAAGAGCAAGATTTTGAACCTGGGAATCAAGATGGAGGAAGTTGTTTCTCAGGCCTGTACTCATGACAGTTATGAAGTACCCATCTCTCTCCCTGTTTGATATGGACTCTTTTACATTATTAAAATGTCAAAAGGGGGGGGAACCAAAAGAACTGATGGAGAGTGAAATGGGAAGAGCCAGGATATAAAAGAGCAGTATATGTTTGCTCCTAGAGGTAATAGGAAGCCAGTAGGGTGTGCCCTGAATAGCTAAATGACAGTCAGACTAGAACTTTTGGATAATAATTTCTAAACCAATAAGATCATATTTAAAAAAACTATTTCAAAAGACTTGAAAATTCTGATTAATACAGTGATAAACTATGATTCCATGGACCAGAGATGAAGCCCACTACCCTTTTATACCAGAGAAATGATGGAATCAAGATATAGAGCACATGGGGCAGCTGGGTAGCTCAGTGGAGTGAGAGTCAGGCCTAGAGACAGGAGGTCCTAGGTTCAAACCCGGCCTCAGCCACTTCCCAGCTGTGTGACCCTGGGCAAGTCACTTGACCCCCATTGCCCACCCTTACCAATCTTCCACCTATGAGACAATACACCGAAGTACAAGGGTTTAAAAAAAAAAAAGATATAGAGCACAACATATATTTTTGGATAGTGCCAATTTTAGAATTTACTTTGCTTGACTATGCCTATTTGTTATGAAGGTTTTCCTTTTTTAAATGTTATTGTTCAATAAATGACAGGGCAGGGTAAGAGAGAAAAAGAATGCCTAACTGAAAAAAAAAATGAAACTAAACCAAAAAAAAGAGTAGTTTTACCTGGAAACAAAAGGATTCACTAGCTCTAAATGCCCCATCTTCCATTCCCACTTAGGAACCTAAATAAGCTGTTCTAACTAGGCACTGAGCTTGCTCACAAAAAAACATAAGTGTAGCAATCCAGGTATACATTAATTGTGATATTATTTTAAGAAGTATTCAAAAACTTAACTCTTATACTGCTAATGATTGATCTCTGCAATCCTGAGTCAAATTGAATGTGGACCTTGCCAAATCCCTAGCCCTTCCCTAAGGCTACACCCCAGAAGAGAGTCAGTTATCTCAGTCTCCTTACTTTTCCTTCAATGATCAATTAACATAGGTATCAAACATCAGTAGATGCCTTAGGCCATATCCACCCTGGATCCTGATCTTAGCTCTACTTATTGTTTTAGGTTTTGGCAGTTTGCATTTTATGATGATTACCTCATAATGTTAATGTATCAGGCCACCAGCCTCTCCCCTTCCCCCCATACTGTTGTATGTAACCCCAATAAAAGTGACAAGACATCAGTTGGCAAGAGAGCTCTTGACCATCAGAGCTCCTAACCATGAAGCTCTTGACCATCAGAGCTTACTCGCTGTCTGTCTACCTTATGCCAAAACTTTCTGTGTCTGCATGTCTTTATTCTCGCCTTATATTCTCCTTCCATTAATCCTTAACCCGTAACCCATTTTCACTCAGTCCTTGGTTCCCCTTTCTGAGTGTCCAACCCACTAGGAATCTTCGTGGAGTCGGTGGACGGCTTCAATAAGAGTATGTATTGTATTGCCCAGGTGGTTATATGTGATCGAATGAGTCTGTTTAAATGTGGCTTGAAGAGATCCATGAGTAGACTATCTCTAGATTCTCCTCCACCCACTCTTCTCCAGATGAGACTTTGGTTTCTGCCAGGAGGAGAAACAAGAAGTTAGAATCAAAGGCATTCTGCTATCCTCAGAGAGAAGAGGTACTGAGCTAGAATTATATCTTCCCCCACTTCAAATTTTGTTAGTCTAGGGGAAATAATTTCTGGATTCAAGCTAAGCCTCTGATGACTATGCCATAACAAGGAAGCAGGTTCACAAAGAATACATTGTGAATAGCAGATAAACCCATTTATCCATACTCAGAGCCAACAGAAATCAGAATGTGTACATTTGAAAATATACCAGATAATACACAGAATGAATGAGCTCTTCCACTGGGAGGAAGATATCGAAATTCAAACAAGAGAGAAAGTCACAAATTTTCCCCATTCTTCTAGTGTAATAAGCTAGGGATAGGTACATGATGGAGGTGCCAGTTCCTATGCCTATTGATTTCTTCCTAGAATCTTCTTCTCCCCTCAAGGACTTGAAGAGAGCTTGGAACCAAGTGTCTTCTTTCTCAAAGTTGGAAGCCAGAACGGGGAGTTTCCCTTTCTTGAACTTTCACCGACTCTATCCCTCACAGAGATCTGAGTAATCAGCTTCCACCAATGAGGAGAGTCATGCAAATTGACACTTTGAGCTTCATGTTATAATAACATGGAGTGTGGTGATACAATGGAAAGAAAAGTAGGAAAGAGTCCTATGATCTGGGTTCTAGTCCTAACTCTCCCTCCAACTAGCAGGGTAATTTTAAGCTATCCCTTAGTTTCTTTGAGCCTCTGTCACCACATCTGTAAAATGAGGTTGTTGAATCAGATTAGGCATTCTTAATCTGGGATCTGTGGATTTAAAAGAAAAAAGCTTTTGAAAACTATTTCAATATAATTGATTTTCTTTGAAATCCTATGTATTTTATGCACTTAAAAACATGTTTCTAAGAGAAGGTCTACCAGCTTCACCGGACTGCCAAGGATGTCCAAGACTCAAAGAAAAAATTAAGGATCCCTGAATTATATTAATATCTAAGGCTTCTTCCAGTTCTAAAAATTTTAAATTTCCAGGTCTTGCTGTTTATTAATGAGATTTCTGCTTTTCCTAGGGACCCAGACTATACATATGGAAATCTTCTTGCCATTATTTATATGATGCTGAGTCACCACCAATTAATCAAGCCATAACCATTCATTAAGTGCCTACTATGCACCTTACTAAGTGAAAGGAATATGAGTCTAAGAGCTAAAACAATTCTTACTGTCAAAGAGTTTTTATATTCTATCAATAATTCCAGGAGCTAATCCAGGATCTTAAGGATTCTGCATTGTACACAAATTTTTTCCCATTTCTGTGCCCCCTTTACACTTATTTTTTTTAACCCTTACCTTCCATCTTGGAGTCAATACTGTGTATTGGCTCTAAGGCAGAAGAGTGGTAAGAGCTAGGCAATGGGAGTTAAGTGACTTGGCCAGGGTCACACAACTAGAAAATGCCTGAGGTCATAGTTGAACCTAGGACCTCCCATCTCTAGGCCTGGCTCTCAATCCACTGAGCCACCCAGCTGCCCCCTCCCCTTTAAACTTCTTGCTTGCAATCAGAGGTTGTAATTTGAACCTAGGAGAGGAAATATAGTCAGGAGCTATTTTGTTTTTCCTTACAATAGCAGGAAGCAGCAAAGAATTACCCAAACCAAATCCAGGCTGCAGACCAATCTTTTACTACCTGAAGGCTGGAGTTTGGAATACACTTAGATCTAGAGTCCAGCTTAATAGCACAGTGAAGAGAGTGCCAGGCCTGGAGGCAAGAAGATTCACCTTCCTGAGTTCAAAACTGGCCTTACTGCTAGTATGTAAGTTATTTAATCCTATTTGCCTCAGGTGACTCAACTATAAAATGAACTAGAGAAGGAAATAAGAAACCACTCCAGTATCTTTTCCAAGAAGACCCCAAATGATGTCACAAAGAGTTGGACAGGACTCAACTATAACAAAGTCTCCACTAGTGGGGAAAACGTTAGAAATTGTTATAGTCTAAGGAAGCTAGGTAGCCTTGGAACCCATAGCAAAGGTTTAAAAAAAAAGAAAAAAATTGCTGTGGTCAATGTGGGATACCAAGATGTTAGCTGTAGTGCAAATAGGGTGCATGTCAGCCCTGCAAAGCCTTACTGCAGAGTTTCTGTCAGTTGAGGAAGGGTTTAGAATCTTGAGGAGTGTCAGTTGACCCTGAAGACTAGTGGAGAGTAGGAGAGTTAGTCTGAGCTCTATCTTTGGATTGTAAATCTGGCCTATATTCTACAGCTTTTCTCTTAAAATTTGTTAGTTTAACTATTTCCTTTGAATCTCCCTAACCTCCATTATTCTCCATCATCATTTTCCCTGCCTAAATTTCTTTGGAGTTTTAAAAGGAGGATAGATCTGAGTGTTAGTTTCAAACTTGGTAGATTTAGTTTCCCCGTAGTCAAATAGGGCTTACCCTTGTTACAAATTATCTCTTGAATCATTGCATCCAACTTTCCTGACCCTATAGGCTACAAAACCTCTCTGGGCTGAGTTAGGCAGGTCCTTTCTCAGTCTCACACTCCTGTCTCCCTCCCCCACCTGAAGCTTTCTCTAGGCGGCTGTTAGAGATTCCTTGTATCCCTCCATCCCTTCCAATCAACCCTAAAATTCAATAAACCCTGTTTTGTCACTTAATCAAAGCCTTTAACTACTTCATTAGTTGATTGATAAGAGAGGGAGAAGGGAGAAAGGAAATAACATTCTCTCTGGGTCCTGAGGGATTGAAGGTATCCATTTTGGAGGAAATGAGATCTCAATACTTCCTCTGAATCTTCCTTAGTGAACCTGAGAAACTGACTAGAAGCCCTCTAGTCAGTTTAAAGTCATTCTTGGCTGGCCCTAACCTTTGTCTGTAGAAGTGCCCTTCCTACTTGAAGGCTCAGCCTGATCCCTTTAGTGTCTCTGTCTCAAACCTGTGTCCCAGTCTGTGTTTCCCAGGCAGTAGCTGTTTGCCCAAAATATCTCATCCTCTCCCTTACAACTCCTTATACCTCTGTGTTTATATTACCTAAACTCAGTCATTCCCTTACTTCTCCTACCATCTCAATCTAGTGTCTTCACCATTGTACCTTCCTTATCCATTTTACTGCCTTAGGGATCCACAAAACCCTATCCACGGTGCCTTATTCCCCATTCACACTACCTTTAGTCCTTTACCTGTCTTATCCCTATTGCAACCTTACCTTACCCTAATCTCATTACCTCCAGCCTTTGGTCTCATATCACCCTATTGCTAAATTCCCTTATTACATAGCTCATCTGAGAGATCTGACAAGAATGTTGACTGGGGTCCAAATCAACACAGTTCAAAGAAGAAAACAGTTGGGAAACATGCAATAAATAAGCATAAATGGCAGCATGTTATTGGTCAGAAACACTAATAATGATAATAATAAATGAAGGAGAAGGATGTAGAAAGAAGAAGAGGAGAAAGAAGGAGGAGGAGGAGTAAAAAAAAAGGTTTGCAAAGCACTTACATATTATCTCATATGATCTTTATAATAACCTTGCTATTATTATTCCCATTTTATAAATGAGAAAACTCAGGCTGAGAGAAGTTAATCTATTTGCTCAAGGTTACCCAGCAAGCGTCTAAGGTAAGATCTGAATTCAGGTCTTCCTGATTATAAGTCCAGTGGATCATTCACTGCACCACCTAGATGCCATTAATTAGAACTGATAATATTCCTAAGGGCCATGGACTCTCCATAGCTTTGAAGGTTCTCAGTTTATTCTGACTCTTAAATGTGCCTGAAAAACCTACAAGGATCTGGCACGGAGGACCTTCTTCTTGCATCAAATCAAAGAGATGAGGGCTTACAGTCTTGCTAGAGCCTCCAATAAATATCAGTCTGGCCAGTACGGCATAAACACCAGTCAGGATAGTCATTGGCTGACCAGACATTGATTGATACCTCAGCCATCCATCCACAAAAGTGGAAAGAAGGAAAAGGGATTATTTATTTATTTGTTTGTTTTTTATTCACCCTCTAATTATTTCTGAGACCCAGGAGTACAAAATTACAGCATACTGCTCTTACTCTGTAGTAAAGTAGCAGATAAAAAAAACAAGCACTCTCATTTTTTCTTTTCTCATTATTAGTTTATGATCTGGAAGTTTTAGAAAACTGGATGCAGCCATCCCCCAATTGATAAATGAGCAAAAGATATCAACCGATAATTTTCAGATGAAATCAAAGCCACATAGACATGAAAAAATGCTCTAAATCACTATTGATTAGAGAAATGCAAACCAAAACAATTCTGAGGTATCATATCACACCCATCAGATTGGTTAACAATAATTTTGAATCAACACAAGCTTGAACTAGATAGGAGAGCTCACAAACCACTTAGTGAATTCACATCCTACCTAGTGCTAGATGAGAAGCCAGCAAGATACTTGGAGAATTCCACCTTTTTTTTAACTCAGTCAGAAACTTGTTCACACTCTCAGAAAATGTGAACCCTTTCAATGAGTATTACCACTCCAAAAGGTGCAAATTGGTTCCCACAGACACTGACTCCTGAGCAGTGCTAGACAATTTGGAAACTGTGATTGGACCCTGTGAAGATGGGAGGAGACAAGAAGTCACCATAAAAGCAAGCCCTGAACTCAGTCTCGGGAAGTTGAGTCTAGTGGAAAGTGAACTCCAAGAAGAAAGTCACTCCAAGAAGGAAGTTGGCTTCAAGAAGGTGGTTGGCTCAAAGAAGAAAGTCGGCCTCAGGAGCCACCTTCAGCTCCAGTCATTGTCTTGACCTGCCTCTTGGAGGGAACTTGGGTGAGTGGATAGCTTGTTTTCCCTTCCTGTCTTCTGGAGATAGTTTAATGCTGAATGAAGATTAACAAGACCTGGCTGAGCCAAGGACTGGAACAATATTTAGTTAGATAGGTTAATGTCTTCTCCACCCTTTTGTATTTCTCTACTTTAACTCTTTCCACCTCTTTTATAAATAAAAGATTTATACTTTTCATATATTTAGCCAAACCATTAATTTTAACACTTACACTCCCTATGTGAGCACATAACATGAGAAGGAACATGGAATGCTGGGAGAGAGTCCTGGGGAGCAGATTCTAATTACACACTACTGAGCCACCTAACTGCTCTGAGGGGCAAGGATCTTGAATGAAGCCCAAGGAACCCAGTCTAGGGGAGGAATAAAGTCCAGAGACAGGTTCCAAGAAATGGCTGGACCAGAGAGCTCTTGGCCTTCCTAGGGTGATATTGATTTGTTACTCACATATTTTCTGGGATATGGGGCAGGTAACACATGAAAACAGGAACATGATGATGTAACTGTTGGTTACCAAGATTTGTCTTGCCAGATTCTCCCAAGATTGGGTAAGAGGGCCAATTTGTTATTGGAGGGCAGGATGTGGGACACTTAGGACAAATATGTTTTTCAGTTGGGACGAGGAACCCAGTTGACCAGAAATTGGGCCCAGCTGGTCTCTTCCTTGGTTAGGTCAAGTGATCCCATACCCAGCACTACATAAATCATAGCTCCTTTGTCAAGGTTGCTTAATGGGTCCAATCCTCAAACTCTGTCACTGTTGTGATGGCTCCATCTTGGTTGTTTAGTTTAGTGGAACAAATCATGTCTCTGATAGGTGCTTACATGTTCTTCAAATAATCGACTGTAGTGGAAGACAATGACAAAATTCCTCCATTAATCCTGACCCCCCAAAGGGAAGGGCCTTAATTGTCCAGTCTTGTTTTTTCCAGGCCCCAGAACATATAGATAGAACAGATTCCTTCCTAAGAGTCAGTAGACATGAAGATTTTCTCTGCCCCATGCCTTAAGGCTCTCTCCCATACTGGCTTTGAGAATGTGGTCCACCTTCTGGGAGGACTCGCTAGGATCCCGGTTCTCTAGTGTTTTCTCTGTTGACAGGTTCCTGAAATCCAGGGGCATGTCCCTCTCTCCCAGTAGATAGTTATCAGTAAATGAGGCAAAATGTTATTCTTCTGGGGTCAGGTCCATAGGAGAGGTGAAGAGTCTATTAGTCTAGTAGAGGATGCAGATATCAGGATCTGCACTGGAGGCTTCCATCTCTGACATAATACAACCTGTTTATGAAGCAGATGCCCAGGCAGAAATAAAGCAGATCCAATAGATATCAAATGCATTTACACCAGTGGGTCAGTTAATTAGAATGACAAAACATTTCTAATTAAGCCTTAAAATTTGGTTATAACTGCCTATTAAATAAAAAAAGACCAATGCGGGGTACTAAAAGCAGAGTATGGCAAGCAGGAAACCTTATTTCATGGTCCCAACAACCTGGCCCGTGTGTGTGTGTGTGTGTGTGTGTGTGTGTGTGTGTGTGTGTGTGAGAGAGAGAGAGAGAGAGAGAGAGAGAGAGAGAGATGCCACATTTTGCAATTTACAGTGAGTCCCCCTGATGTAAGAAAGCCATGATGAGTAGGTGAGAATACCAGGAACATAAGCACCAGAGCATAAATGATGACACATTTGTCACACATCATTAAATATCAGGTTCGCCTGTAGTAAAGAGGCTAAAAGGTTATATGAGTCTTATAGTTAACTTATCCTGATAATTAGAGTGGCACCAAGGTTCTCTCTGTCCATTCGATGTCTCTGGCTCACCTGTCAAATATTCTCTGCCTCCAGGGAGCTCTGTCAAGGATGATATTGGCTATTTTTCCCCTTTCAAGGACAGTGCAGAAGCCTGCAGTCCCTTTTCCTCTGTTTTCTCTTCTTTCCCCCAGCAGGAAGTTGTCCTCTGGAATATAGGAACTTCAACTCTACTACTGATGTAGTAGTGTGTCTGTTCTTCTGTAGTATGACCTTGCTCCCCTCTCCAGCATTGACCTCTTTTTGTCACTTTTGCCAATTTGTTAGGTGTGAGGGAAAGCCCCAGAGTTGTTTTGACTTGCAGTTCTCTTATTATGAGTGATTTGGAGCAATCTTTTATATGGAGTAAATTTAAGTTATAATGATTACCAGGGTGGCCCTGAAGGAAAAAGTTACAAAAAAGAAACTGGAGAGGTGAATGTGATCTGGAAGGTAGGAAGGGTAGTCCCACCTGCTTAATGATGGGGAATGGTGATTATGGACTAAAAGAATTTTAAGGAAGAGCCTCAAGTCTTACCAGTTGGGTGACCTGCTCCATTTCCTCAGGGGTTTTTACTTGAGTCATTGCCCATGGCTTCTCTCCTCTTCAAGTAGTGCTCTTCCCACTCAAAGATTCTTCCTCTTAACTCTGTTACTTATTAATGAAAACCAAGTCTCTGTGGGGTCTCTTTAAATCTTGAGGATCACAACCAAGTTGTAGCTTTAAATATTTTAACTGTGAAGTTCACTTTGCCCCCACTCCACCTGCCCTCTAACCTTTTTGTTAAAATAGTTGGAGGGAAACTCTTTTGAAAAATTCATTATCCCCCTAATGGGGATAATAATTTTACCATACTCTGCTTTTAGTACCCTGCATTGGTCTTTTTTTTTAATAGGCAGTCATAACCAAATTTTAAGGCTTAATTAGAAATGTTTTGTCATTCTAATTGGAATTATGCCCAAAGGAGTTTAAAAGAATGCCTGCCCTTTGATCCAGTAATACCACTATTAGGTTTGTACCCCCAAAAGGATTGCACAAAAATATTCATAGCCACACTCTTTGTGGCAGCAAAAAATTGGAAAATGAGGGGGTGTCCTCAATTGAGGAATGGCTGAACAAACTGTGGTATATGATGGTGAGGGAATATTATTGTGCTGTTAGGAATGAACTGGAGGATTTCTACATGAAATGGAATAACCTTCATGAACTGATGCAGAGTGAAATGAACAGAACCAAAAGAACATTGTACATAGAAAGTGAAACATTGTGGAATAATCCAAAGTAAGGGACATTGCTGCTAGTAGCAATGCAATAATCCAGGACAATCCTAAGGAATATAAAAGAAAGAATGCTATCTACATGGAGAGAAAGAACAGTGGGAGTAGAAATGCAGAAGAAAAATGTATGACTTACCACATGTTTATATGGGTATATGATTTGGGGTTTTGATTTTAAAAGATGGTAAAAATGAATAACATGGAAATAGGTATCAGGTGATAACATTTGTATAACCCAGTGGAATTGCTTGTTGGCTCTGGGAGGGGGAGAGAAAAGGGGAGGGAAAGAAAATGAATCATTTAAACATGGAAAAATATTTTTAAAAAAGAAAAAGAAAAATTCATTGTCTTCTGATTAATGACTTCTCTCCTCTATCCTAGTTCCTTCAACAAACAAACAAAACTACTTGTCCAAATGATTGACATAAACTCTTGTTCCTTAGAAATAATCCATTTTTGAGCGACATTTATGTGGCTTAGGATTGAGAGCTAGGGTTAGAGATGGTAGGTCGTAGGTTCAAATGTGGCCTCAGACACTTCCTTGCTGTGTAATGTAATAAGGGAATAAGCTAGTAGGGTAACAAGGGGAATAGGCTAGAAGTAATAAACTAGTTGTAGTAGGGAATTAAGGCAAGGTAAGGTTGTAGTAGGGATAAAGGCAGGTAGGGTGGATAATAGGGACTAAGGCAGGTTAAGGATGATAAGGTAATTGTGATAGGGGATAAGGCACAGTGGATAGGGGTTTGTGGATCCCTAAGGCTGTAAAGTGAATAAGGAGGGTACAATAGTGGAGCAAAGGGAGAAGATGATGAGGTAATTTGGGCAGGCAGCTGTAGCAGGGAGACACAGACTGGGTACACAGGTTTGAGACAGACACTGAAGGGAAACAGACTGAGCTCTTCAGGTAGGAAGGGCACTTCTACCGACAAAGGTTAGGGCCAGCCAGGAATGGCTTGAAACTGACCAGAGGGCTTTCTAGTCAGTTTCTCTGGTTCACAAAGGAAGAGTCCAGAGGAAGTAATAGGGATTACCACTTCCTCCAAAATGGACACATCCAATGCCCCTCAGGACCCAGAGAGAATTTTATTCCTTTCTCCCCTTCTCCCTCTTTTATCAATCAACTAATGAACTAGCCAAAGGTTTGATTAAGTGACAAACAGGGTTTATTGAGTTTCAGGGTTGATTGTCTAGGACAGAGGGGGATACAAGGAATCTCTAACAGCTGCCTAGGGAAAGCTTCAGGTGGGAGAGGGAGACAGGAATGTGAGACTGAGAAAGGACCTGCCTAATTCAGCCCCGAGAGGTTTTTGTTGCCTGAAGGGTTAGGAAGTTGCATATAATGATTCGGTAGATAATTTGTATCAAGGGTAAGCCCTACTTGGCTATGGGGAAACTAAATCTACTAAGTTTGAAATCTACCACCCATATCCACCCTCCTTTCAGAAACCCACAGAAATTCAGGAAGGGAAAATGATGATTGAGATAGGGAAGGTCAGGGAAATCCAAAGGAAATAGCTAAGCTAACAAATCTTAAAGAGAAAAGCTGCAGAATAAAGGCCAGGTTTTTCAGTCCAAAGATAGAGCTCAGTTGACCCTCCTACTCTCATCAAGTCTCTAGGATCAACTGACTCTCCTCAGGATTCTAAACCCTTTTCAACTGTCAGAAATTCTGCAGTAGGTCTTTGCAGGGTTAATATGCACCCTTCTGCACTACAGTAACCATGGGCAAGTCACTTAAATCCCATTGCCTAGCCCTTACTGCTCTTCTGTCTTGGAACCAATATATAGTATTGACTCTAAGATGGAAGGTAAGGGTTTTAAAAAAAGAAAGAATCCATTTTTTCACATTAAAATTTATTTATATTACCACTAAAGTAACATAATTGTTACTTCTTTAATCTGTGTTTCCTGATTACACAGTATTTCACAGTTCTAGTTTGCTCTTCTAATATTATGCCCTGAAAATGTCATTTGAAACATTAGTTGGAAATGTTTTACATTGCCTACTATCATAGAAGTTGTAAGAAGTAGAACAAGAATTCAGATCCAGATCATTGGATTTGATATCCAGAAATGATCTTTCACGTACCCAGCTTCAACTTTCTAAAATATAACAAAGTCCGAAGAGGCAGAATATCATATAAAAGAAAATATCTCTTATCAAGTTCTGATTCACTGAAGGAAGATATACCTGCATTGGCAGGAGCTAAAGACAGAAGCAGGCTTCCAGGTTTGTAGGGAAAGGGAAGGAAGAGAGGGTCCTGAAATGAGAGACTAGGGAAGGGATAGGTTCAAAAGAAAAGAGAAAAGGAGAACTCTAACAGGGTAAGATTGTAATGGTTAATCGTTAAATCAAGGCTTTTTGGTCCTGGAATGCAGGCACAGTATGACAAATAAATACCCTGCATTTATTGATAATATTTAAATAAAGTGTTCTAGCATTTCACTGATATATTGACTTCTCTGTGAATATATCTTCTTTATATGGGAGGACAGTGAATGTTACATTGAATGAATAACTTTTAAGTTTCCCAGGGATTCATCAGGTTATAGGAACAGAGGTTTAGAGCTCAGAGGTTATCTAGTTCAACCTCTTCTTTTTCTAAGTGAGGAAATAGAGGTCTGGAGAGGTTAAGTCACTTGCACAACCCACAGGTGACAAATGGCAAAACTAGGATTCAGACTCTGGTCCTCTGATTCCAAATCTAGTTGTCTTTCAATGTAGCATGATGTCTTGTTTTCTACATTCTCCATTATTTTATGGCTTTTTTGTACACTTAAAGATAATCAATGAGGTGATTCCAAAGTGCATGGTTCTCCAGCCAAGGTTTAACTAGCAATAAAGGTCTAACTAGGTAGAGAGGTGGTTACATTCTGTAATGTGCTTCCAAGTCTTATGTGTTCACTCCAGTTACTATATTGTCTGATTCATTCCCAGTCTGAAGGCTAGATACATCTCTTAGATATTCTTTATATCATATAATCATACAATCTCAGAGCCAGAAGTACCCTCAAGGACATCTAGTAAAATCTATATTCAAATGAAAATTCTCTTTAAGAGTTATCTCCTTGGGCTTCAGTTTCTTCATTTGCAAAATGAAGGGGTTGGAAGAGAGGATCTCTGAGATTCCCCCATCTTTAGAGATATAATATTTGACAACTATAGATGTCACATGGAAAACCTTAGTGAGGGTGAAATCACTACCTCCCAAAGCAATTGTTCTGCTTTTGGGTAATTTAGACTAATTCTGCCTGTGGACATTTTGCCTCTATTTCTACTTTCTGAAGTCAAACTGACCAAATCTAATATCCGTTTAATATGACAATCCTTCAAAACTGACAGCTTTTGTATCCTCTCTAATTCTTCTCTTCCCTAGGCTAGCCATCCCTAGTTCCCTCAACTGATGCCTGTGTAATATGGTCTCTTTCTCTTGTCTCCCTCTTGGTCATCAGTCACCCTTCTTCAAGACAGTAGTAGGTTCCAGGTTAAGATGGCGGCAGAGTAAAAAGCAGCTGCTTAATCTCTCCTAACCCACACATATAGCACTCCTCAAGAAGATATAAAAACAAATCCAGACGAAAGAAGGGACCTCACAACAGGGTGCAGTATTGAAGGTACATGGAATCGGGGCATTTCCATCCTATAAAGGGGTGAAACAGCTCTCACTAAAATGCGAGCTGAGCAACCCCTTCCCTCTGACCCTTGGACACGGATCCTGAGCTCAGGCCTGAAAGTGGATCCTGAGAGCAGGCATGGACCTTGGGTGGGGACCCCGTGCAGAGGGGTGCATGACTGTGGAAGCAGTGCCCTGAGACTGTTAAAGGTGCTTCAGGCAGAGGAACAGGCAAGGGGACCATGAGGAGGTTTGACGCTGAGAACAACTAGACCTGACACCTCAGAAACCTAAAGAGTGCAGACAGACCCTGGGTGTGAGGATGAACCTGAGAGGGCACTCGGCTCACAATGGCAAGCCATCCACAAGAACCCCAAAAGAGAAAGATTAACAGGAAGAAATCTTTAACACTTGACAACTTTTACACAAAGAAAATCCAGACAACAGAGTAAACAGCAGAGGAGAACAAACAAATAATCATATCCAAACCTTCCCAAAATAATGAAAACTGGTCACAAGCTATTGAAGAGTTCAAATCTGAGATGATGAGAAAGATGGAAGAGATCTGGCAAGAAAATAACAGTTAAAAGGCAGAATTTCACAATTGGAAAGTGAGGCAAGTAAATTGAAGACCAGAAATGACCAGATTGAAAAGGAAAGCCAGTCTCTAAAGGCTAGAATTGAGCAATTACAAGCTAATGATCTCTCAAGACAGCAAGAACAAATAAAACAAAGTCAAAAGGCTGATAAAATAGAAGGAAACATGAAATATCTCAATGAGAAATTGACAGATCAAGAAAACAGGTCTAGAGGAGACAATTTGAGAATCATTGGTCTTCCTGAAAAAGCAGAAATTAATAGAAATTTGGACTCCATACTAAAAGAAATTATTCAACAAAACTTCCCTGAAGTTCTACAAAAGGGCAATATAGACATTGAAAGGATCCATAGATCACCCTCTACACTAGACCCTAAAAAGACAACCCCCAGGAATATAATAGCCAAATTCAAGAGTTTCCAAGTAAAAGAAAAAATTTTATAAGAAGCCAGAAAGAGACAATTCAGATATCAAGGAACACCAATCAGAACCACACAGGATCTGGCAGCCTCCACACTAAAAGACCACAAGGCTTGGAATATGATATTCAGAAAGGCGAGAGAACTGGGTCTACAACCAAGGATCCCCTACCCATCAAAACTGACTATATACTTCCAGGGGAAAGTTTGGGCATTCAACAAGATATAAGATTTCCAAGTATTTGCACAGAAAAGACCAGGACTAAATGGAAAGTTCAATATCCAACCACAAAAATCAAGAGAAACATGAAAAGGTAAATAAGAAACAGAGGGGAAAGAAAGAAAACTCTTATTTTTTTTAAATTTGCCTCTTTAAGGGCTTCAACAAGAGCTAATTATTGGTATTCCTATGTGGAGAAATGTTATGTGTAATTCTCTGTAGTGAACTCTATTCACTATTATAGTATTCACTATTATAGTAATTAGAAGAATTATTCATAGGGAGAGGTCGAAGTACTAAATAGTCTAAAATGATATGGGGGTGGGAAAGAGGGGTATGAATAGTAGGGGGCACCAAGAGAAACTTGAATGAATAAGAAAAATGGGATATTCTATTACACACAAAAGGGCATGGGAAGGGGAGGGGACGAATACTATTATAAGAAGGAGAGGAAGAGAGCATTAAGAGGTAATATTTAAACCTTACTCTCAGTGGAATTAACCCTGAAAGGGAAGAGTAGCTATATCTATTGGGATATAAAATTCTATCTAACCCTACTGAGAAAGTCAGAAGTGATAAACCAAGGGGAGCAGGGGAGTGGGGAGGTCAAAAAAGGGAGGGGAGAGAATTCATTAGGCCTTAAAAATAAAAAGAGGGGAACAATAAGGGAGGGGGTAGAAAGGGAAGTAAATCAAGGGAGGGGACAAGGGTTACTGGATTAAAGCAAACCATTGGTTTAAAAGGAAATAGTGTAAGAAGAAGGAGTAGAACTAGGAGAGGATACCAAAATGTTGGCAAATACACAACTGATAATTATAACTCTGAATGTGAATGGGATGAACTCGCCCATAAAACAGAAGCAAATAGCAGAGTGGATTAGAAAACAAAATCCTACCATATGTTGTCTACAAGCAACACATATGAGGTGGGTAGACATACACAGGTTTAAAGTAACAGGCTTGAGCAAAATTTTTTGGGCTTCAAATGAGAAAAAGAAGGCAGGAGTGGCAATCACGATCTCTGACAAAGCCAAAGTAAAAATAGATATGATTAAAAAAGACAGGGAAGGTAATTGCATCCTGATAAAAGGCAGTATAGACAATGAGGAAATAACATTGCTCAATCTGTATGCACTAGATGGCATAGCATCCAAATTCATAAAGGAGAAACTGGCAGAGCTCAAGAAGGAAATAGATAGTAAAACCATACTAGTGGGAGATCTAAATATTCCTCTTTCAGATCGAGGTAAGTCAAACCAAAAAATAAATAAGAAAGAGATAAGAGAGGTGAATGAAGTCCTAGAAAAATTAGATTTAATAGATTTAAAAGAATTCCTGCCCTTTGATCCAGCCATACCATTGTTGAGTTTGTACCCCAAAGAGATCGTAGATAAACAGACTTGTACAAAAATATTTATAGCTGCACTTTTTTGTGGTGGCAAAAAAATGGAAAATGAGGGTAGGCCCTTCTATTGGGGAATGGCTGAACAAATTGTGGTATATGCTGGTGATGGAATACTATTGTGCTCAAAGGAATAATAAACTGGAGGAATTCCATGTGAACTGGAAAGACCTCCAAGAACTGATATGTAGCGAAAGGAGCAGAGCCAGAAGAACATTGCACATAGAGACCAATACACTGTGGTAAAATAGAGTGTAATAGACTTCTGTACTAGAAGCAATGCAATGACCCAGGACAATTCTGAGGGATTTATGGAAAAGAATGCTACCCACATTCAGAGGAAGAACTGCAGGAGTGGAAACACAGAAGAAAAGTAACTGCTTGAACACATGGTTTGAGGTGGACATGATTGGGATGTAGACTTGAAACTACCACACCAATGCAACTATCAACAATTTGGAAATAGGTCTTGATCAATGACATATGTTAAAACCAGTGGAAATGCGCATTGGCTATGGGGGGGAGGAGGGGAGAGTGGTGAAGGGGAAAGTAAGAGCATGAATAATGTAACCATGTTAACTTTTCTAAAAAATAAATATTACTAAATGTTAAAAAATAAAAGACAGTAGTATAAAAGATAAGGAAGAAATGACTTTTGGATTCCTGATAGGGAGGATTTAGGCTGTACTTTAGACCTCTTCACCATGCCCCAACTTATAAGTTTCAGTTGACTAATTCCCTTCCTAAAATGGTACACCCAGAAATGAATACAATAAGAGATGTGATTTTGCCAGAGCAGAATTTAGTCAGACTATCACTTCCTTTGCTCTGGCCACTGCTTTACTTACTGTGCTATGGAGTGGCATTAGATTTTTGGGCTGCCATGTTAAACGGTTAACTCATATTGACTACTAAAACTTCTGCATCTTTTGTTCTCCTTCACAGAAACTAAGTTATGGCAATTCCTTCCCTATCCTGACCTTGAAAAGATGATTCAAACAAACAAACCCAAATAGGTCTTTATTCCCACAGATTTTCAGAAGGAATCATATCCCTTTAACAGCTTGAATAGGAAAAGCTGCAGGCTCTGATTCACAAACATTTTTATAAAATTTCTCACTAAACAACAATCTAGTGTTTGAGATACCCAAAGCTTTGGGAATAAGAACTCTCTATTTGACAAAAATTGCTGGGAAAATTACAAAACAGTATAGAAAAAAGTAGGTTTAGATCAATATATCTCACACCCTATACCAAGATAAGGTCAAAGTAGGCATATGATTTAAACATAAGGAGTGATAGTATAAGTAAATTAGGAGAACATAGAATAGTTTACCTGTCAGACCTATGGAGAAGGGAAGAATTTATGACCAAAAAAAAGAAAGAGAACATTATAAGATATAAATGAATAATTTTTATTATATTAAATGCAAAAATAATATAGGAGAGCACAAAATTAAGGGCAAAGACTTAGAAAATAAAGGTTCAAAATTGTTTCCAGATACTTTTGATAGATGTTATCAAAGTATCTTCAGTAGTAAGTGAAGTGAAGCTCAAAGATGAACTTCCCTTCAAGGCCAGGCACAAGGAATGCTAAGAGACTCTTGCTTGTGAAAAATAAACAATTTATTTAAATATATATAAGAGAAAAAGGATTTCTAATTCTAAGGGATTCTAACTCCACCCAAATAAACTCCCAGGTCCTGCAAGGAACTGCTTCCCCTGTGGTTCACAGGCTACACTAATGCTCCCTGATCTAACTAACCAAATTTATACTATTCTAAATAAATCTAACCACTATAACTCTTAATTTCACCTTTAAGTTATAAAGATAACCAAGGCTAGCTGGTTGAGTTTTAAGAATCAAGTTAGAATTCCGAGCCTTAACAGATTCAGAGTCCAAACCAAAGACCAGGTTTTGTTTGGTCTTTTCACAGTTTAACAAATCTATAGATAATAACAGATAAATGAATAGTGTTTCCCAAGTTGGAAAAGAAAACACTCCACTCCTTTGGAAAACACTCCAAAATAATAACTATGCAAAACTCATGCAACCTGCATTTTGCAAATCCTATTTGAACAATTCAAATGGAACTCTTTAATGTGTTAAGACCTTATCCTATCACTAATATAGAAAACTAAAGTTAACTACATTAAAACTCAAAATCAACTTACTATACTAACAAAATTAAAACTTTGTAACAATTTAACTACATACACATCTATAGAAATATACAGATATATACAGCTTCTACACCTGTGTATATGTTATGTACAAACTATTTACATGTTGCAGGAGGAAAATAAACTCTCCTCCTTAAGACAGTCTAAGAAAACCTTAAAGATTTTCTTTTGAAAGGTATGTATGTTTTCTTGATGTTTCTTAGGAACATATAAAGTGTTCCTGTGAGATAAGATCTTATTAATTTAATGTGTATAATTATTATTTTACCAAGGTGATTTATCTACATTAATTTATTTCTATAAATATTCATCACCTGGTTATGTTGTTGTAGAGTTTGTAAGAAATGTGTCCTATATGTGTATGTTATTTTGTAGTGAATACTTACTAAATCTTTAAAGTCACCTCCTCTGCTACTGTCTTCTGTCTTCCTTGTTACTATGTAGTGTTTGTTTGCAATTATAGTGAAAGTGTGTAATGTTAGAATGGCGCAAAAATCTTACAATTCATGTCCATAATCGGTCTGTGTTCCTCTTCTCTGTGATGATTTTTTCTGAAATGTCTTTGTTGCAGTTCAATCGTCCTTTCAGCTGTCATCTTCTCTGTTTCTTCTATGTTGTTTTCTCCTTTGTCTCAATCTTGCTCTTTGTCTCTAAGTTAGTCTTCTTCTTGAATCATTTCTTCTTCTCATATTTTTTGACTGCAGTTGCGTTGTCTGATGAAATCTCTTCTGCTACTTGTGTTCCTATTTTTAAGGTTAAATGGAGTTCTGTACTATTTTCTGGAGAATGGACAGGTATTACAGGAGCTAACACATTAGGATCAGGAAAACTCATCACTTGTTCCTGTTCCTCATTCTCTAATTCTTCATTGATTTCTTCTATACTGATTTCCCATGTTTTAAAAATATTTTTGTCATTTTCATTAGTTATTATTTCATTGCCCATAGTTCCTAGTCCATTTTCTCCATATATTATATCTTTAACTGCACAGTCCTTGGCACACCTTCAAAATGAAATTGCACCTTTTTGCATATTGTGTTTTTGGGGATTTTCACCAGCTACTTGGGAATATTTTGGACAAGCACCTGCTTTGATATATTCTTGTATGGTATTCAGGTCTCGGACTTCTTGTGAATTATGGTAGCATCCAGTATCAGAATAATTTGTGTAGTTTGGTCTCCCATACTGGAATGCATTATTAAATCCATTATTAAATCTGTGGTTATACCCATAATTTCTATATCCATTTTGCCTGAATCCATTAAAGTTATTAAATCTATTGCCTCAGTTTCCCCTGAAATTTTGTCCAAAGGATTGTCCCCTAAATCTGCAATCTCTCATGAGATGACCAGGTCTGTCACAAAAGAAATATCTTGGGGTTTGTCTGTATTGTCTAGGGTCGTAGTTATTTCTGGGTTGTCTATAAGTTCTTAGTGCATCTGTTGTTTTTTCCTGCACTTCATTGGATCTTACTTTTTGTTTAAGCTCTCTGATTTCTTTAGTTAAGTTATCAATTATATCATTTTTATCTTCTGATTGCCTATCTTTTTCATCTTCAAAAACATAGCTGGCAATTCTCCAAATTTCACCAAGACCCATATCAAACCAATTTGGACAGTTACTCCAAAAATAGTTTCGGGTCACAGGGCATGCATTTTTCACAAACTGCCTGTAAATGTGATTTACATTTTTGTCTGTTAAAATACCCAACCCAATCCATTTTTCTGCACAGTCAGTAATTCTATCAAGGAAAGTGGAGGAAGTTTCTCCCAGTTCCTGCTTTAGGAACTCAAATTTAGACCAGGTTCCTGGACATCTTGAATTTTGTCTCATAGTTTCAATTATTGCCTCCCTGGCTGTAGTTAAATTTCTATACCCCGCAACAGAGTTAACTTCCCAACCAGGATCCTCAGTTGGCCAGTCAACAATTAGAAGGTTATTATTAGTGTCATCTATAATATGCTGTTTTTCT
This sequence comes from Gracilinanus agilis, assembly GCF_016433145.1. Lineage (NCBI taxonomy): Eukaryota > Metazoa > Chordata > Mammalia > Didelphimorphia > Didelphidae > Gracilinanus > Gracilinanus agilis. Next base: position 374,015,620 of record NC_058130.1, read on the forward strand.
CTTTTTGTCAATAATTCATCCATAAGGATGTCAAAGTCCAAGTAAGAAGGGTTGTAAAACTTAATTAAGTGCTCGAACTGCCTTACAACTCCCATTGGCTCTTCTTCATATTTTGGAGTATTTTTCTTAAAACTGTCTATATCAGCTTGTGAAAACCTTTTATGGCATATGAGATTCTATATACCATGCTCTGGGTTCACTATGGGTACCTCTCTCAGAGGGAACATATGAGCTGGTTTGCTTTCTAATGTTTTAGTTTCCATTTCTAATTTAGTTGGTTTATCTGATTTAGTTGTACCCTCTAATTTAGTTGCTTCATATTCTTTATTTTCTACAATTGTCCCTTTATCCTTGAGGAATTCCTCATATTGAGTTTGCATTCTATCTAGTTTAGTCTCTAGATAGTTCATTTTTAACATTAGATCATTCTTTGTAGTATCTTGTTTGATGCTTGCTTTTAAATGTTTAAACACAACTGCCAAAGATTTGATCATCATGTAAAAGCACATGAAAAACAATAGTAGCACAGGGACATACAAGAATAGTTGTAACAGTGTCAATGAGAGTTGTGGCATTAGGAAGTCATAGGTCATTAAATTCTGTATATATTCTGTCATGATAGTAAAATTGAGAGAAGTCATAGGTAACAGAAAAAATTCCATAGTGATTTTATGTAGCTAATTTGGCAGGTTTTCTGAGACTGCAGAGTCTTTATATCACGTTGACTGGGAGATGAATTTTTGGCAACCTAGAGTTCAGCTCACTGTTACTATAGTTCTCAGTGAAACTGTCAGCTCTAACTACTTCAACAGACCCCCTGCTGAGATAATGGTTCCAACTGCCCAAGTTGACAGTTGAACCCTTAAAATCAGAATTTTTAGCTTCCTTTTCTTTTGAGGCTCACCAAACTGTAAAAATAAAGTAGGCAGGGGGCAGCTGGGTAGCTCAGTGGAGTGAGAGTCAGGCCTAGAGACAGGAGGTCCTAGGTTCAAACCCAGCCTCAGCCGCTTCCCAGCTGTGTGACCCTGGGCAAGTCACTTGACCCCCATTGCCCACCCTTACCAGTCTTCCACCTATGAGACAATACACCGAAGTACAAGGGTTTAAAATAAACAAACAAACAAACAAACAAACAAATAAATAAATAAATAAATAAAGTAGGCAAGTACATAAATAAGGACAAAGACCTAGAAAAAAAGGTTCAAAATTGTTTCCAGATACTTTTGATAGATGTTATCAAAGTATCTTCAGTAGTAAGTGAAGTGAAGCTCAAAGATGAACTTCCCTTCAAGGCCAGGCACAAGGAATGCTAAGAGACTCTTGTTTGTGAAAAATAAACAATTTATTTAAATATATATAAGAGAAAAAGGATTTCTAATTCTAAGGGACTCTAACTCCACCCAAATAAACTCCCAGGTCCTGCACGGAATTGCTTCTCCTGTGGTTCACAGGCTACACTAATCCTCCCTGATCTAACTAACCAAATTTATACTATTTTAAATAAACCTAACCACTATAAATCTTCATTTCACCTTTAAGTTATAAAGATAACCAAGGGTAGCTGGTTGAGACTCCACAAGAATCAAGTTAGGACTCTGAACCTTAACAGACTTAAAGTCCAAACCAAAGACCAGGTTTTGTTTGGTCTTTTCACAGTTTAACTAATCTATAGACTACAGTAACAGATAAGTGAATAGTGTTTCCCAAATTAGAAAAGAAAACACTCCACTCCTTCAAGTCTTTCCCTCAGACAGAGATAGAGGGAAGCAAAGATGTTACCTTCTCCAGCCCTGAGAGAGAAAGCAGCTGTGTGTGGCTCTGTCAACTGCCAGAAGCCCAGTCCTGGAATGCCACACCCAGAACATGTAACTGTCAAAGAAATAATCGTTATAACTGTTGCCAGTTGAAATTAACACACTCTCTCAGCTCTATTTGAAACTCCAATTCTTCCTCAAGCCAGCTTCTCTACTTCTTATCTTTAAACTAATAAAACAATACTTGTTTTCTAATATCATCCTTATATAAATTAGAAAGATTTCATATAAACAAAACCAATGCAAGCAAGATTAGAAGGGAAACAACAAACTAGGAAAAAATTTTTGTCAATTGTACAAAAAATCAAACCACTCCCCAACTGACAAATGGTCAAGGGACATGAATAGGCAGTTTTCAGATAAAGAAATTAAAATTATCAATAAGCATATGAAAAAGTGTTCTAATTCCATCATAATTAGAGAAATGCACATCAAGACAACACTGAGGTACCACCTCACACCTAGCAGATTGGTCAATATGACAGTAAAGGAAAATAATAAATGTTGGAGGGGTTGTGACAAAATTGGAACACTAATGCATTGCTGGTGGAGTTGTGAATTAATCCAAGCATTCTGAAAGGCAATTTGGAATTATGCACAAAGAACTTTAAAAGAATACATACCCTTTGATCCAGCCATACCACTAATGGATTTGTGCCCCAAAGAGATAATAATGAAAAATGTTTGTACGAAAAACATTCATAGCTGCACTCTTTGTGGTTGCAAAAAATTGGAAAATGAAGGGATGTCCCTCAATTGGGGAATGGCTGAACAAATTGTGGTATCTGTTGGTGATGGAATACTATTGTGCTATAAGGAGTGATGAACTGGAGAATTTCTATATGAACTGGAAAGACCTCCAAAAATTGATGCAAAGTGAAAAGAACAGAACCAAGAGAACATTGTACACTGAAACTGAAACATTATGGAACTATCCAATGTAATGGACTTTACTACTGGCAACAATACAATACTCCAGGACATTCCTGAGGGATTTATGAAAAAGAATGCTATCTACATTGAGAAAGAACTATGGGAGTAGAAATGCAAAAGAAAAATTTATGACATCACTTATCACTTGTTTATATGGTATATGATTTGGGGTTTGGCTTTAAGAGATTTCTCTTTGGTAAAAATGAATAATGTAAAAATATATATACCAAATGATAACATTTATACAACCAGTGGAATTGCTTGTCAGCTCTGGGAGTGGGGAAGGAAGAGGGGAGGGAAAGAAAATGAATCATGTAAACATAGGGAAATATTTTAAAAATAAAATAAAAATTTTAAATTTAAAAAACTAAATTAAAAATTTTTATGACAAATTTCTCTGATAAAGGTCTAATTTCTCAAATATTGTAAAAAACTAAGTCAAATTTATAAGAATCCAAGTCATTCCCCAATTGACAAATGGTCAAAGGACATGAATAGACAGTTTTCAGATGAAGAAATCAAAACTATCAATAATTATATGAAAAAATGTTCTAAATCTTTCTTGATTAGAGAAATGCAAATTTAAAAAACTCTAAGGTACCACTTCACACATATCATACTGGCCAATATGTCAGTAAAGGAAAATAATAAATATTGGAGGGAATGTGGCAAAATTGGAACACTGATGCATTGCTGGAGGAGTTGTGAGTTGATTCAATCATTCTGGAGGGCAATTTGGAATTATGCCCAAAGGGCTATAATAGAACACATACCTTTTAATCCAGTAATACCACTACTAGCTCTGTATCTCAAGAGAAAAAAATGGGAAGGGACCTGTTTGTACAAAAATATTTATAGCTGTGTTTTTTCTGGTGGTAAAGAATTGGAAACTAAAGGGATATCCCTCAATTGGGGAATGACTGAACAAAGTGTGATATATGAAGGTGATGGAATACTATTGAGCTATAAGGAATGATGAACAGAATGATTTCAGGAAGAACTGGAAAGTTCTGAAAAAAACCATTATACATAGTAACTATAATACTATGAAATAATCAAATATGATAGACTTTGATACTAGCAGCAATACACTCATACAGGACAATTCTAAGGGACTTATGGAAAAGAATTCTATCCACCTCCAGAGAAAGAACTGTTGGAGTATAAATGCAGATGAAAACATATGATTTATCACTTGTTTATTTGAGAATATGATTTGGAGTTTTGGTTTTATAAGATTATACTCACTTATAAAAATGAATAATATAGAAATATTTTGTGTGATAATACATGTATAACTCAGGAAAAAATGAAGTACATGAAAGAAAAAAAAATTCTTATTAAAATGCACAAAAAAGAGCTTCCAGGGGGCAGCTGGGTAGCTCAGTGGAGTGAGAGTCAGGCCTAGAGACAGGAGGTCCTAGATTCAAACCCGGCCTCAACCACTTCCCAGCTGTGTGACCCTGGGCAAGTCACTTGACCCCCATTGCCCACCCTTACCAATCTTCCACCTATGAGACAATACACCAAAGTACAAGGGTTTAAAAAAAAATCTAAAAAAAAGAGCTTCCATGTTTTTTCCATAGGCTCCTAAAATACTGTATTTCTTCTAATTCCTTTTTTGGTGGGATACTTTTTATTTTGTTTGCTCATTGTTCCAGACTATTTTATGACCTTAGATTCCATATTAAGGTCTAATTCTGCATAGTTCTGGAGATCTCAGCTTTATTGGAAGTTGAAGGTGGCAAAGGATACTCCTAGTTTAAGGAACTCAACCCATAAGAAAACAGCCCTGAGACTTTTCAGCAGAGCTTTAGGGCAACACTTCATATGAAGGAGCAGATCCTAGAATGTGCTAGCAATTCCTGATCATCTTGACTGGGGAGAAAGTATTTGAGTGAAGTCAGACAGGAAAAAAAAAACAAGAAAAGGAATTGGCCCTAATGATTGGAGAGAAACTTCAGCCTTCTGATGCAGGATTCTGATGCTTCTATAGGAGCAAAATCTAAAAGAAAAGGAGGGAGTGACTTTTGGGCTTCTAAATGTCAGGATTCAGCTACTTTCTGGACTGCACCATATCCCAGTCACATCTTCATTATGGAAGGTTACTTCTACTGAGAAATTCACAACCCTTGCCCTTGAAGCCACTGCCTCTGACTGGATAGCTCCAATCAGAATTTCCATTTAAGGAAGTGCCTAGGATAGTCATCTCTCTCTTTTTTTTATCCCCTCAGCAGGATAAATGCAGGACTTCATGCTTTTACACTGGGTACCTCCCCTCGCTCAGCTTCATTTTAATGTGTTATTTCCCCCCATTAGAATGTGGACATAAGCTATTTGAGGAGAGGGGCTGTCTTTGGTTTTATTTGTACTCCCAGTGCTTACCGCAGTTCCTGGCACATGATGAGGTGCTTAATAAATGCTTGTTAAATGATTGACAGAATGTCTGGTCTGGGCTTATATCCAGAAAAGTCTCAGGGCAGTTGTCTTCTTATGGGTTGAGTTCCTTTAACTGGGGGTATCCTTTGCCATTTTCCTCTTCCAATAAAGCTGAGTTCTCTAGACTTATGCAGCACCATATGTTACAACATATATTTCTTAGAGATATTGAGTATTGTGTTATTTTAGGACTTAGGACAGCTCTGGTTGGGGATTTGTAAGCTTTGAGGGCTCCTAAAGTGGTGCGATACACAGAAATGTATGATTGCTATCCTTCTGGTTTGAACTCTGCAAGTTTCTGACCTGGTTTTGGATCTGAACAACATACTATTTAGCTTGCCCCTTGTTGAAATTCTAGCAAGATACTGTTACTAAGCTGTTATTAAACTCAGTTATTATCAGTAAGCTAGAAAGCTCTGCTGGTTCAAGGTGGCAGAACCATAGCTCTTCCCCTTTAGTCTAGGTTTTCTGCTCTAGTTACTCCCTTTATGCTTTAGATTGGTCTGGAATCTGGAATTCCTCCTCTTAAGACTCTTCTTCCACTCTGCTCCCCGTGTTAGCCACTGCTTACTTCTAAACTTTCTCCTTGAGTCTAAGTGCAGATTGAAGAATACTGTTTTTCACTTTGTTTTCTTCATGGTTTTTTTATATGCATCTTCCATGACATGACCAATATGGTAATGTTTCACAAGATATCACATGTATAATTTATATCAAATTGTTTACCATTTCAGGGAGAGAGGAAGGGAGGAAGAGAAGGAGAGAATTTAGAATTCAAAATTTTAGAAAATTAATGTTTTTACATGTATTGAAAGATGCCTTGCTCCTTGTTCCTTGCTCCGTACACACCTCAAAGCCTTTAGCTACTCTATTCTGGAGTGTCATCCTTAGGAGCAAATATCCTTCCTCAGTCTACCCCAGATATGTGACTAAGAACTGGATAGTAAGCAAGTGATGCCAGTAGGCTCCCATCTCTGTATTCTGAGCAATTTGGAGCCCTTCTGTGCTACATTTGAGACTTCTTCTTGCCCTGGAGCATGGCTCCCTCTTTATGCTGAAAGTTTTGTATTCTGTGAAGCCATTCCTAGCTAGACCCCATAGCTTGGTGCTTTTTGGGATTATGCTTAATACAATGTCCAGTGCCTTTTTTAAAATCCAATTAAGTTGGATATGTTTTATATCTTATCTCTCTACTCCTGCCTGTTGCTTTTGCTTCCTGGGGCTCAATAATAATGTTAAATTGCTTGTTTTGTATAATTGAAGATTAATTTGATCAAAAGATCCCTCCAGCTATAAAATTTTATGATTATGAAAAACAGCCTCTGCTTTGTAAGTCAGGTTGTGCAAGTTGTTCTTCTGCATTATCTAGTTAATCATTTCCTATTCCAAGCTTGAAGAGTAAAATTTTCCATTCTTTCTCAGTGTAATACTCTATCTTGTATTGGCCCTTAACACATTTCAACTCTATTTCAACCCAATATACCTCTGAACACATTTTGTTGGTTTTGCTTTTTGAATAGTTTTGTTCTTACATTGAGTGGCTGCCAGCCACTAGCCATGTAGATTCATTGATTTCCATGTTCATCTACCCTCATCCACTCCCCTATTCACCTATCTATCCTCCTCTCCAAATCTTTACAAGGAGGCAATGGGAGGGTTGATGGACACCATGCCTAGTTTACTAAAAAGTGATACTGTTAGAGGTAGATCTCAAGGGAGCTGTTCACCCTCTTCTAACATCTGAGCCTTCTAACAGAGTCTCTCCTTTGGTTATCTTCAACTTGAGAGGGCTAAAGCAAGGAGGTACAACTGAAATGAAGTGGTATAAGGATGGGAATGTCTAATAGGCAGAGAATGAAGTTTTAGACTATCATAGGCCCTCTATTCTGGTTTCCTATTTGCAATTACTTGAATAAAAATAAATTCCTTTTTCTAGAAAAAAAAATTATCCAGAATTTTATTTATCCATTAAAATTACATTAAATGTATCCATTCTATTTATCCAGATTATAATTTCCCCCAAAAAAGTGCTCTTGACCCCCAACCAAACTGGTACAATCTGTCAAAGGAACCTTCTCTTTGTTGTCATTAAAGTGCTATATAAGATGCTAATACTATTTGGGGATGAATGGTGTATTATGGAGGACTAGCATCTCCAGTGTCAGGGATTGCTGAACTCTTTTTAACTTGTTCATCCACCTTTGGTGTCTGCCTTTCATCTAATTCTCTCACTTGTGGCTCCAAGAAGCTGTAATATGATGCTTTAACAATATTTTGAGGGGCAACTAGGTAGCACAGTGGATAAAGCACCAAGCCTGGAGTTGGGAAATCCTAGATTTAAATCTAGCCTTAGACATTTGTTAGTTGTGTGACCCCAAGCAAGTAATTTAACTTCAATTGCCTGGCCCTTACCACTCTTCTGCCTTAGAATCGATATTTGTATGGATTCTAAGACAGAAAGTAAGGGTAAATATATACATATATGTATACATGTATATGTTTGTTAGCTCTGTGGAGGATAAATTTGAAAGTGGAACAACTTGAGACAGGGAGACAAATGGGAGACAACTATTTTTCAGGTGAAAGCTGATGACATGAGTATGTAAGTAGTGAGAAAGTGATTGATGTAAGAGATGTTGTAGAGAGAGAAATGGCAATGTTTTGTTACAGACTGGGGATACGGTGTGATAGAGAATAAGGAATTGAGGATAAAATTGAAATTGTGAATTTTGGAGACTGGAAGGATGTGGTTTCTTCAACAGAATAGGGAAGTTCAGAAGAGAGGTGGTTGTTTTAGAGAGGTGTTTTAGATGCCTAGAGGGCATGAAGTTGGGAAATGTCTGATAGGCAATTGGTGATACAGAATTGGAATTCAGGAACAAGATTAGAGCTAGATATAGAGAACTAAGAGTAACTTGCAGAGAGATGATTATTGAATCTAAAAGAATTAATGAAGTCATTAAGAAGCGTAGAAGCAGAAGAAAAGGCTAAGAGCCTGTGAGACACTCATAGTTAGAGAGTAGACCACAGAAACTGATCCAGCAAAGGAGACAAAGGTAGAAGAAGAGGGGTAGGAGAAGAGTCAAAGGAGTGTAGAGTCAGGAAAAAATCAATCATTATTCCAATCAAAACTGTCTTTACCTACCAAATTTAATTATCTTTTTTCTGGTCTTAATCCTTGACCTCTCCGCCGCTTTTGACAAGAATGATCATCTTTCCCCCTTAATGGTCTGTTTTAGGTTTTTTATGACACTGATCTATCTCTCCTAGTTATCTTTTTATCTCTCTAATCTCTCCTCTCTCTCCTTGGTAGGACTTTCATCCAAGTCACACCACTAACCATGAGAATGTCCCAAGAGTCTGTCTTAGAGTCCACTTCTCTTTTCCCTCTATACCATTTCACTAGATGAGCTCATAAGCTCCAATAGTATCAATTATCATTTCTATTCATGTAACTTTCAGATCTACTTGTCCAACATTAAGCTTTCTCTTAACCTCCATTCTCCATTTGCCATCTCCATTTGCCTATTAGACATCTCAAATTTGGCATACTGTTGATGTCTTAAATTCAACATGTCCAATTCATTACCTTTAGCTTCCAAATCCTCCTCTTTTCTTAACTTCTTTCTCAATTGCTGAGTATACATTATCCTCCCAGGCACTTAGGCTCACAACCCAGACATTATCCTCAATTCTTCAGTCTTTCTCACCCCTTTTCTCTATCAGTTGCTAAATTCTGTCATTTTTACCTTCATAGCACTTCTCATATATACCCACTTCTCTCCTCTGAACACTCCAGAGCAGGACTTTATCATTTCACCCCTGAAATAGTCTGATGATTTGTCTCTCTGCCTTAAGTCTCCTTACTCACTCCATTTCATCCTTTTATTCAGCTGTCAACAATCTTCCCAAAAGACAGACAATCACATTGTTCCTCTTTCCTTCACCTAGTCAATAAACTCCAGTGGCTCTAGGATCAAATATAACATCCTATTTGATTTTTAAGTTCCTTAATAACCTGGTCCCTTCCTACCTTTCCATGATGCTTACACCTTACTTCCTCCTATGTACTTTGATTCAGTAACACTGGGAGACTCTATCTCCACACTCCAGACAGAGTTTTCACTAGTCTCTCAGGTCTGGGATGCTCTCTATCCTCATCTCTGTGTCCTTGCTTCCTTGGCTCCTTTCAAGTACTAGCTAAAATTCCACCTTCTGGAAAAAGCCTTTCCCAGTCTTCTTTAATCTTAGTACCTTTGCTTTGAGACTATTGTTAATTTGGCAGGAGTTTTTATATACATTGTTGTTTGTATTTTGTCCCTTTCTGCCCCTATGGTGATAGACTGAATTTCTTGAGAACAGGGACTGTTTTTTGCCTCTTATATCCCCAGTGCTTAGCATAATGCCTGGATTTTGTTAAATGGTACCTGACTGCTAGTTTATTGATTGCCTGCCTGCTGAGTGGGGATTGAGAATTAAGATAGTAGAGAAAGGTGGTGCAGAGAAGAGGTCAGAAAAATCTGTGGAGATTGCAATGTTATTATTAAGGAAAAATAAAAGGATTGCTGGGAAGTAGTGAGAGCCCAGTACAGATTGGACAGCTTAAATTTGTAGGCTACACAAATGGTATGATGGTATTTCACTCTGACCATGTTCAGCAGTATAATAATATCTCTTTTTTTCTTAGTGAGTAACAAAGTGCTCTTCTAAGGTGGAGGGGTGGGGGAAAGAGTTGATGTAAGAAGCTTGAGGACAAAAGAGACTAGAATTGTGACTACTAGACGAGATAGAGTCAATCAGGAAACAATAAAAGGAATGATATATAGCAGTGAAGACCTAATTAACATTAAATAATAATTTCCTAGTATATCTCACATAGTGGTGTGACTTTTTCCATCAGTATTCAATATCATGTAAGAATAGGCTTGAAGAAGTCAAGATGGTGAGATAATAATCCAGGATTTATTGAGGTATGAGTAGAGAGGACAAGTGGGCAGTGGATAAGAAAGTGGAGGAGAACATAAATTTGAACTGGTTAACCAATGGGTCAGTATTAGGAAGGGAAGAAAATGAGGTCTTAATAAAGGTGGCTGAAAGGGAAAGGAACGGTAGAGTAACTGAAGTCAAAGTGAGAAACCAAAACTAGTTTAGAAGGATACAATGAAAAGAAGGGGCAAAGAAGGACTAAGGACTAGGGAGGAGTAGGCATGAAGTAGATAAGGTTCAGAGAGTGGTAGCAGGAGCAGGAATTAGGAGAGGAAGAAATGGGAATTGTTACCATAAATTCAAGGATGTAAATTCTTAAAAAAAAAAACAAAACCTGAAGCCAGAACAGAATGTCATGAGCCTAGAATCTACCAACTTGCAATTGCATCAGTGAAAACCACCACAATTAGTGAGATCCCCCCTCAATCAATTCTGTAGCAAAATTTACAATCCTTCTACTACATTACATTTGACCAGATTGTAGATGAGAAGATCCCAAATTTTTTAAAAAGCCTTGCTAGTAGATCTTCTTTTAGATAAGACATAAAAAAAATCTTATAGAGTAAACTTAAGTTTGAGTTCTGAGAGACCTGTGAACCTTAGAAAATATAAGCCCACAAAAATACAGACTAAATGGGGGCAGCTGGGTAGCTCAGTGGAGTGAGAGTCAGGCCTAGAGACAAGAGGTCCTAGGTTCAAACCCGGCCTCAGACACTTCCCAGCTGTGTGACCCTGGGCAAGTCACTTGACCCCCATTGCCCACCCTTACCAATCTTCCATCAAGGAACTAATACACAGAAGTTAAGGGTTTAAAAAAATACAGACTAAATGCTTATTATACTTCAAGTGAACCTTGCTAAATGCTGGGGGAGAAAGTTTGCCTCAGATTGGGTCCCTTCCTTCAATGGTAGTTTTTATAGTCTAGAAAGAGGTATGTGCATAAGGATAGATAAGACACTACGTTACATGATCATTGCATTAGATGAAATCACTCCACCTTACTGGGCCTTGGCTTTTTCTACTGTAAGAATTAAGTGGTTGGACTAGATATCTCAAAGGTCCCTTTTAAAGAATCTCCTGAGAACAGTCCCTGGAACTTCTTTGAAGCTAGTAAAACTTTGAGAGATTGCAAAGGCGTTGAGAGAAAAGAACTTCGAAAACTCCACAACATTCCCATCGCTTTGACTTAAAAATCAGCCCCTCTCACAGGATTCGAGGCTGGGCTGTATAGTTGGAGTGTAGCTATTGTTGATATGGGGTGTTTTCCGAACTTCGCTCCTCGTCCAGGTCCCCTTGTATTTTTCTTAGATGTATGTTGGATTTTAAATCCCCTGGTCTGGGGATCTTTGGGCTTGTCTGGATCCTCTCGACAGAGGAACTCTGCGCACATTTCTGCTTCAACAAAGGAGCTCAAGAAGTTCCTCCATCACTGAATCACAGCGCCCAAAGACTGCCACTTCTTTTTATATGCAGGGACGAGGAGCCCTCCTAGAAGAGAGGTCTGAATTAGGGTGACGGTAATAGGCAGAAAAACATTGCTGTGGTAGGTGTTGGGGCCGTTTTCCCCCAGCTTTGGGCACCAGAAAATCTCGAGAATTTATTCTAAGTAGTCAAGGTTTCATCAATCAAGAGGGAGAAGCCAGCTCCGGTTGCTAAGCAACCTGCCAGACTCCCAGGCGGGGACAGGACCCGCCCCCTCCACCCTCACTATCTCTCCCCAGCGGTGGGACGCATAGTCGCCATTGGCCTCCAAAGCCTCTCGCTGCCCTCTCATTGGTCAGAAGGCCCTCTCCCTTCGCTCCCGTTGGCGCTCTCAGCCTCTCGCCGCGTTCTATTGGCAGGCTCGCTCTCGGGCCACACGACGTCACTCCCTCACCCCACTTCCTCTGCTGCCCTATCCTACCCCAGCCTGGACCCACCGAAGGGGGAAGCCCGGGTGAGGCCACACCTCCTCCCCCCTTCTCTGATTGGCGAGAGCGGGAAGGGGAGGCGGGAGCCGCCAGACGGCTGTGCGGGCCGCGATTGGCGGCTGGCGCCTCCGCTCCGCCTTCCCACCGACTCTTAGTTATGAGGGAGTTGGGAGAAGCCGGGGAGCTATAAAGCTGGTGGCTGAGGGGGAGTCGCCGTTCACTTGTCTTTCAGCAGCACTTCGTGTCCGGTCCGAGACTCCGGTCACTCCTGGGTGAGTGTCCCGTGCGGGGTCAGAGCAGCAGTCGAGGGCCAGGGAGGGGCCAGCGGGCGCCCAGCCTGGCCCGTGCTGCCGGCGGGCGGAGGAAGCGGGCGGCCAGTGCCCTTGACTAGGCCCCAGGGAGCCGTGGTCTGGGGCAGGGGCAGGGGCAAGGGCGGGCAGGGGCGCCGGGATCAGGCCGGCCTTGGACTAGCAGGGCGGGGCGCGGTCCGGCCAGTGTCTGTAGGTGCCCCCCACCTGCAGCCAGGTGTAGACAGCCCAGGGTCCGGACGCGAAGGCCATTGTATATACGGATGAGATTTGGGAGGAAATGAAAAGCCAGCCAGAGAGAAAGAAGGGAGTGCCAGGGAAGGCAAAAGATGGGAGGAAAGGAGAGGACTCAGTCCTGCAAATATTGAGCGCCCACTGTGTGCCAGGCACTGGGCTAAGTCACGGAGGGAGCTGAACTGAGCCTGAGATGGAAAAATCAATCAGCAAGTATTTCATAATTGCCAGGCTTTGGGTTGTCATTGGAAAGTCTAGATTTAGCCGGAGAGATGGAGGAATCAATCAGCAACTATTTATTAATCACCTACTGTGTGCCATGCACTGTGCAAGGCCCTAGACTTAGCCAGAGAGATGGAACCATCGATCCCAGGTCATTGTTAGGAACCTCTTATGGACCAGACACCGAGTTAAATCGCTGGAAGAACTAGACTTAGATGGAGAGATCGATCTGTCAATCAGCAAGTATTTATTAAGCGCCTCCTGTACGCCAGGTGCTGTGCAAAGTCGCTGAGAGTTGGGGGTGAGGGTGAAAGAAAGAGGGAAATACCAGCACGAAGAAACGGTCCACCAGTACAAGGACCTTTCATTCCTATGGAGGAAACAAAGACTTGTAAAGATGGGTTGCAGGTGAAAGGGAGGATGGGCAGATGGATTCAGTTGCATTCAGCAAACATTTACTAAGCTCCGGTTAGGTGAGAAAGATACTGGATGGATGTGATGTCTCTTCCCTCTCCCTGAGGAGTAAGATTGGGTGGAGCAAAGCAATTTCATGGCAGGGAGTGTCTTCCCATTGTAGTAGAAAGGTGGATCCTGTTAAGGAGAAAAAATATTTTATAAATTTGTACTTCTGAAGTAAGCACTTCCAAAATTGAACTCAATATTTTCTCTTCCAAACCTCTCCTTGCACTTTTCCTTTTATTATTGAAAACACTAACATTTCATCACTCAGGCTCAAAACCTCTCTACATAATTCAATTTGTTGCCAAATCTTGTCCATTCTACTACCTTCACTACTGGTCCTCCTGTTTGTCCCCTTCTTCACATTAAGAAAGCCACCGCCCTAGTGCTGGCTCTTTACCTCCCAATAGACTACTTAATAGCTTTCTAACTGGTTTCCCTGCCTCTAGTCTCTCCCCATCTATCTATTCTCCAGTCAGATGCCTGGGAGATTTTCCTTATGGCTACTAGGTTGGTCTGACCAGGTTAGCTCTCCACTCCTTCCTTAACCCCCTCAGCAAACTCCAGCTGGGTTCCTTTAATCTCCAGGATCAAGGATAAAACATCTTTTTTTTATTATTTAAATAGTATTTTACAACCTGGCTCTCTTCTACTTTTTTACTCTCCTTATATTTGATTCCCCCTACAACCTCTACCATCCAGCTATAGGGGCTTCCTTTGAAATTCCTGTCATTGTGCCTTACCATTCACTAACAGACTGCTAGAATGCTTACCCTCATCACCTCTACCTACTAGTTCCCGTCAAAACTATTGAAATCCCATCTTCCATGACAGGTCAAGTTTCCCAGCTTTTCTCCCTTCCCTTTCTCTCAGAGATTACCTTTTATTTTCCCTGTGTATATTTTGTATATACATAATTATTTGCAAGTTGTCTCAGTTAAAATATTTGTTCCTTGACTATAGGGATAATGACTTTCTTTAGAGTTTGTTTAGCAACTTGACTGGCATGTATTTAAAATGGGTTGAATGGCACTGATACAGATTTTGTTTTGACTTTTTTTTGGAAGTGAGGTATCCTTAAGATAAAAATATATAATGTTGAGTTGGAGGGGTCTTTTACTCTAAGCCAAAGCCCCCACTTTAAGTCTCCCTATCCTCAATTGATTCACTAGCTTCTTTTAGCTACCTTTTTGCAGGTTTATTCAGCTTTTTGAACTACTGCATCCTTCTTGGCTTATTTTCTTTGTTGAAATTTGTTGTGGCTTCTCCTTGTACATTACATAATAGCCATGAGTGATTTTTAAGGAACATATAAAACATATAAGGAACATATAAAAGACCATTGAAATTTGATGATACCTTAACTTGAAAGATGATTAAGGCATTGTTTTAATCTCTCCAGAAAAAAAGTCTTAGGGGATGAATAATTTGAAATCTTGGTGTTTTTTTTGTTTTGTTTTTTTTTTTTGTAGTTTGGTACTTGTATCAGTTACTATTCCTTGTTTGTTTTTCTGCTTGCGTTTTCTGCACCCCCTCCTTCTACATACAGTATACCAACCTACTGTAGTACGGATATGTTCTGAATACTATTTTTTTTGTTTGTTTTGCTTTGCATAAGAACTAACATTTTATTGTGCCTAAACGGTACATAATAAAAGAAACAGTGGCAAAGTACTTAGAAAGTTAAGATGAAAATTCCATGGTCATGTAAAGAATATTGATAATTGTGTATTTAACAAATGTTTTCATTTAGATTGGATTTTTTTTAACTTTAATCAACAAGCATTTAATAAATGCTTAATAAGTCCCTAATGCAGTGCCAGACCTCAGCTTGGGAGCTTGTTCAAAGACAAAAGTGAAACATCTGGCATTCTGTAGGGAAGACATCATGTATTTTACATATATGTGTGTGTACACACATAACCAAACAAATAAAAGGCTGTGGGAGTGGGGGAGGCACTAGCAGCTAGGAGAGCATGTAAAATATTGCATTTGAACATCAGAAGTCTAAACAAAACTAGAGGTGCAAAGAGTAGAGGTGAGCAGAAAGTGCTTTCCAGGGATGGACATCCTGTATATATAAAAGCACAGAAATGGGAGATGGAACCTGTTGTGTGAGGAACATCAAGAAAATCAGTTTGACTGGATCATACTGAAATAAGACAGAGTGATATATAAGGATCCGGAAAGATAGGTTGAAGTCAGGTTGTGAAGGTACAGACTAGCCTGTATTTGATTCTAAAGGCAACAGAAACTACTGGAGCTTCTTGGAGAGTGACATGGTTAGACCTGTACATTTAGGAAGAAAGATGGATATGTCTATAGGAATGTAGGAAATTATATCAAAATTAGTATTTCAATGAGAATCAATTTATGAATTATTTGACTATATAAAACATTGGGGAGGAGGGTGTCAGGAAGGCTAAATCTCCTAGCAGAAAAAGGAAATGTACTTTTTGAACTTCTGTTAAATACTTTTGTAAATCTACTCCCTTAACCCTCAGAGGCCAGTCCAGTTCTAAGCCTTGGGGATATTTGTCTGGTACTAAAAGAGCTGGAGATGAAACTCTTATTCTTGGCCCAGGCCAACCTCAATAGTACCCTTTCTTTTTTTCCAAATCTGGCATGTATGAAATTTGAATATAAGATACTGAAAATTGATGGAGATGTACTAGGTTTTTTAAGTCTCTCCAATTTTATTTTATATTTTTAATTTTTTTGTATATTTTATTTTCTTGTGAGGCAATTTGATCTATCTGATATAGAGAGACTGTCTTTGGAGGCCAGAAGATGACAATTCAAGTCTGCCTCTGCCACATCCTAGGTTTACTACTGGTGCTCCAGGCAACTCTATGAGATTATTAGTTAAGGACAAGTTTCTTTATGGGAGGGAGATTACAACTGATCAGGCACATATTACACCCCAAAAAGAAGCTCTTTTTCAATGTATATACATATACCATTTTCTTCTGTTTTTCAAGCATATCTCATTTTATGCTGTTTGAAGGTGACTAAATGCATAATGCTTTAATCTTTTTCCCCCTACCAAAATGTATTTATATTTTATTTCTGTTAACTTTAATATTGATTTGAGAAATTCAGTCAGATTTAAGGAAGGCATTGGAGTTTAGCCTAGAATAAACATTTTTAAAAAGAACACAGATGTTGGTGGAACCTTGGAGTTCTTTGGATCAAAGTGAATTTTTTGGATTTGCCTTAGGCTCCAACCCAGTGGGATATTCATGACTAAAGCATCAGAGTCAACAGATTATTATGATAGTTGCTGACAGCAAATATAGTTACAACATTCAAAATCTTTATTAGAAATAATCTAGTATGAATTCTTTGATCTAAGTTGTTTTCTTTATGAGACTAATGAGTACCCTTGAAAATTTAGCAGTTAGCTAGAGAAAACTGAAGAGAATGCTTACAGTTAGCCATTTAAAGAATTTAGAACCTGTTTTAAAAAAAATCAGTGTACTTTAAGTTAGGTTTTTTTTTTCTTTAACTGATTGGACAATTGACTGAAATGCCATTTTATTAAATCATAGAATTTTTGAGCTGAAAGAGATGTTTACAATAATATCTTATATTTGAATAATTTTTTACACTTTATAGATTGCTTTCACACATATATTCTTAATTGATTGAAAATAAACACATGGAGGAGGTAATATAATTTCCCTTTTTTACTGATGAGGAATCATGCTCAGAATGGTTTTAATCCATAAGTAAGAAGAGGGGCAAAGTTTTAACATCATAGATTTAGCACTGTAAGGGACCTTAGATATCATCCGGTCTTTAAAGATGAAAAATCAGGCCTACAGCAAATGATTTGAAAAGCAAAGCTTTTTAATGACCTTACATCTGGAATAGGCATAGTGTGAAGTTTTGCTAATATAAAAGGTTAAACAGCTAAAAAGGACAGGCAACTTTGAGGTTCCAAATTCTGCTGTTTTCCACCTACTTGCAGAGTGACTGAGAAAGTTGCAATACTTCTTTATGCCTTCATTTCCTCATCCATGAAAAGAACATAATTAGTATTATAAACATTTAAGTTTAGGAGACTTCTCAAAAGTCACACAATAAGTGGCAGAGACAGGATTTTGGTCCTCCGATTCCTTTCACTGCATTACCATGTACTGTGATCTTTCCTGCCTCTGATTTTTTTTTCTCTATGACCTCTCAGAAATGGTCTTATTCATACAACTACTGTAAATACTTAAATTAAGGCAATTTACTCTTAAGCTATCTTGAGAGTATTGTAAAGTTTTGAAGACTTAGTTTGATTGTTCCTAGCATTCGGGCAAGTCATTTCATCTCTGAGTCTCTTCATGCTTCAAATGTGTGTGGAGGGTGGTACTGCTTACCCTGCAGACCTCATAGGGAGTACAAAGAAGTATAAAACAGATTGTTATCATAGATTAAGACCATCCAATTTAGTAGGACACATAAAACCTTTATATACTTTTGTAGTGTTAGTGCTTTAAGTGATACATGAGTAGTTTACACCAATGTTAACCAGATGGGGAGAAGATTTGGCTTTTCACTAGAATGATCAGAGATGCCATGTGAAAGGATATAAGCTATTCAGATTCATAGGTATCCTACTCTTCCAAGTAGGATGAGCAGTAAGATTTATTTGTATTCCAACAAGAAAAAAGAGATATATATATAGGCTTAGTACTACATATCAGAGCTGATTTTTTCACTCCCAAGGAGAATTTCATTGAAAAGATTAAATACTGGTATTTGTTGTTCAGTTGTTTCAGTTGTCTCCAACTCTTTGTGACTGTTTGGGGTTTTCTTGGTAGTGATACTGGAGTGGTTTGCTATTTATTTCTCGAACTCCTTTTACAGATGAGGAAACTAAGGTAAATAGGGTTAAGTGATTTGCCCAGGGTCACATGGTCTGAGGCCAGCTTTGAACTCAGGAAAATGAGTTTTCTTACATTGTACACAGAGACTGATACACTGTGGTAAAATCGAATGTAACGGACTTCTATACTAGCAGCAATGCAATGACCCAGGACAATTCTGAGGGATTTATGGAAAAGAACGCTACCCACATTCAGAGGAAGAACTACAGGAGTGTAAACACAGAAGAAAAACAACTGCTTGAACACATGGGTTGATGTGGACATGATTGAGGATGTAGATTTGAAACGACCACCCCAGTGCAACTATCAATAATATGGAAATAGGTCTTGATAGATGACACATGTTAAAACCAGGGGAAATGTGTGCCGGCTATGGGGGGTGGGGGGTGGCGAAGGGGAAGGTAAGAACATGAATCATGTAACCATGGAAAATTTTTCTAAAAAATAAAAATTTAAAATGGAAAAAAAAAAGGTTTCTTGACTTAAGGTCTGGAACTCTATCCATTATGCCACCTAGCTGCCCCCAATACTAACATCGTGGTCTGTGTTTAGAAATTAGTCTGCCAGAAACATTTATTCAATAGAACATTCTCCAACCAAACCATTGCTAACTTGAAGAAAGAGGTCCAAATTGGCATAGTCCTCTGTGCCTTTTGACAGACTATCCTGAGACAATTTCAGCTAACATTTATAGAAATCTTGAACAAGAAGGACAAAATCTTAAAATGTAACTAACTTTGGTTGATATTAACAGAATTGTGGATCACTCATGTGAAGGATTCCTCCTATAGATCCATGTTGAATTCAGAAGCAGTTTGAATGTCTCCCTTTGAATGGAAGAGTGTACTTCTCAGGAAAAAGATCCTGTCTACTCCTTTCATGGGATAGAGGGAAGAGAAGATTGCCCTTACATTGGGTCTCTATCCTTTTCAGACATGAGGAAAGTAAATGATAATAGTATTTCTAGAGAAACTAAAAGGACAATTTTTAATAAGTATCCACAAAAGGAAATTTCCAATTTGTTATCTGATTAGTGACCCATAGGGTTATTATTCAGTTAACAGAAGGAAAAAAAACTGAGAAAGGAATTGGCTATGGTTCCTGACTGTCATTTAAATATGTGTTGAAAGAGCTTTCTGAGACAATGATATAGCCTAAGGAAGGAGACAGTGTGGCAGATGAAAAATGAAATTACTGAAGAAATATATGTTTCAATGTATCTTTATCATTTTTTAAAATAAAATTTAGAAACACAGACTGTTGACCTGCTTTTTGCTACCTGGAATTGCTCATTAATAAGAGTAATGTTAATCATACTAAAGGGCCACAGCTGCCGCCAGTGTTAGAGGAGCGTTTCCTGAGCTTTAATATTCTCTCCGGAAGTTTGTATAGATTGCAGCATTATGCCTAATCCCTTTTCTTTTTTCTTACTTAATTAAGAATATTTTTCCATGGTTATACGATTCTTGTTCTTTCTCTCTCCTCTTCCCTCCCTCCTCCCTGAGCTGACGAGCAATTATACATGTATCATTGTTCAAAACCTATTTCCATATTATTATTTGCAATAGAATGATCATTTAAAGTCAAAATTCCCAATCATATCCCCATCAAACCACATGATCTATCATATGTTTTTCTTTTGTGTTTCTACTCCCACGGTTCTTCCTCTGGTTGTGGATAGTGTTCTTTTTCATAAGTTCCTCTGGGAGAGGAAACACAGAAGAAAAGCAACTGCTTGAACACATGGGTTGAGGTGGACAGGAAACTACCACACCAATACAACTATCAACAATTTGGAAATAAGTCTTGATTGATAACACATGTTAAAACCAGTGGAAATGCGCATTGGCTATGGGGAAGGAGAAGAGGTGGGGGAGAGGGGTGAAGGGGAAAGTAACATGAATCATGTAACCATGATAACTTTTCTAAAAAATAAAAATTATTAAAAAAAAAATAAGTTCCTCTGGATTGTCCTGGATCATTGCATTGCTACTAGTAAAGAAGTCCATTACATTTGCTAATCCCTTTTCTTGAATGGCATCAAAGTTACTCATTCTGGGTATTTTCCTACTTTTGCTTTCTCACACAGTTTATATAATGTGGGTGGGAGCCTACTGCTTCCTGAGCCTGTCCATTTCATTTTGGGATAGGTCTCATTGTTCATTTGAAGACTTAGTGTGCTTCTTCATGACTTTCACTTATTGTTCCTTGATTTGTCTTCTAGATCCAAGTAGCCTCATGACAATTTCAGAAACCTGAGCTATGTTCTTGAACAGCTATCATACCCACTTTAAATCTTTGCAAACTGTTATCTTCCTCTATCCTCTTTCCACTTGACACTCCCCTTTATCAGTTTACTCTTTTCTCTGTGATAATTGGCTTTAGAATGGAATTACATTATTCCTGTTTATCAATTTAAAAATAAAACTGAATCTATTCTTTGTCTTGAGATCTAAAATTTTTATAAATGCAAAATGTTCATGTGTGTTTTGTCCTCTTGCCTTATTTGTTTAGTAACAGAAATCAAACTATATTATGTGTACTCAAGTTAGCAATAAAGTGTTTATTCTAGCCAAAATACTTTTGAATTTGAGGTTGTATTTTTTCCCAATTATGAATGGTGATTTGTGACTTTAAAAATTTTATGAAATTCCTAGTGCTTGGAAAAGGAGACAAAGTGACAGACCTGGAGACTGAAGTCTTCTATCCCTCCAACAGGTATGTCAGTCCTACTGATCTGCAAGATCCTTCAACTCTTCTAGACTTCATATACAGTAAAAAACATCAAAAACCCATTCAGTATTTCCCCTAGTCTTTGAAAAATGTATTAATGCATGTCTCATTAAGTAGAATGACTATTCTTGTGTTGTTTTTGGTAAGTCTCCTGTTTGTGTTTCAGAAGCTCATAATCCAGCTCCTTATTTTACAGACAACAAAATCAAGACCCAGATGTAAAGTTAACAGGCAAAGGCTCCACAACTAAGAAATTGGCAGAGTCCAAGTCTTGAACCTAGGTCTTCTGATGTCAG
Organism: Gracilinanus agilis; assembly: GCF_016433145.1. Taxonomy (NCBI): domain Eukaryota; kingdom Metazoa; phylum Chordata; class Mammalia; order Didelphimorphia; family Didelphidae; genus Gracilinanus; species Gracilinanus agilis. The sequence continues at coordinate 374,036,834 of NC_058130.1, forward strand.
TGAGAGGAGGGGGGGCGTGGAGAGAGAGAGAGAGAGAGAGAGAGAGAGAGAGAGAGAGAGAGAGAACGAGAGAACATGAACATGTGTGTGTGTGTGAGTATGTGTGTCTTATCCAAATTTAACCTGTAATAGAGGCAACATTCTACTTTTCAGCTTAAGGTAGAAAACTGAGTAGTCATTTTTACTTGTTAAGTTTCATCTATTGATGGCAATTCATTGAGAATATGATTCAAAAACAAAGGTAGCAAAATGTGAGCACATATATTATTTGTTCAATAATATTACTGGTAAATACCTAATTGATGTGCCTTTTTTTGTACGGTGGAAAGAACTTTTTTGTGCAGTCAGCTATTCATGAGTCATATGACTTGGATTTTTAGATGTAACCCTTAGGTTCTTGATTTCTTTCCTATTGGTGGCAAAAGTGATTTCTATCGTTTTAACCTTTCTTTTGAAATAGCTCTTTGTCCCTGTGGTCCAGTCATCTTAGATATTTTTATCTTTATTCCATCATGGATCACAGAATACACTGCCTTACATTATAATTTTAAATCCTTTTGAAGACAAAGCGATACAAATACCTTTTTTAGACTATGTATATATGTCTAAAACTATGAGGAAGTTAAGATATATACATTATATTTGATCAAACCAATTATTCAAGTATGATCTCTCACTGCTTTCTGAATTAGTTGAAAACAGTATAGAAGAGCTCCCCTCCCATAACTTAGTTCTTGTTGTAATTCAGTTTCTTGTGTGATTTGTGTATTTTTTTGTGATCTTTGATGTATTAAAATGGATATGAGATTAAGCCCCTAGAGCAGTGCTTTCCAGCCTTTATAATTTTAAGGAAAAGTCCTAATTAGCTACAGTATATCTGGAGAAGGGTGGAGAAGCTACCCTCAAGTCCACTGATTAAAAAATTGGCTTTAGGGAGAATGTTAAGAATTGTGTTTAAATAAATGATTCTAGACTAAAATAACAAAGAAAGGCCACAAGGCACAAAATTTGAAAACATCGATGCCTTGGCTTTTGGGGATAGAAGAGAAGAGCTGCTGAATATCTTTTTTTTTCACAGTGATTCTACCACTTCCTCTCCTGAGCTCAGATTCAAAAGTGTAGAGTAGGAGAAACTCAGATTATTAAGGAAACACAGGTACATGGAGGTCAAGAGAGCTACCTTGACATGGTAAGGAGTTGAAACTACTCAGAAAGCCTTGCTTACCTATAGCATTCTTTAAAATATGCTAATATTGAGGGCATTTAGGTGGCCCAAGCAGATAGGGTACCAGGCCCCTGGAAATGGGAGGTCCTGGGTTCAGAATTGGCCTCATAAACTTCTTAGCTGTATGACCTTGGGTAAGTCACTTAACTCTCTTTACCTAGCTAGCCCTTGCCACTCTTCTACCTTGAAACCAATACTCAGTATTGATTCTGAGTTGGAACATAATGGTTAAAAAAAAAATGTATTCTGGTATGCTCATATTCACTGCTTAGAAATCATTATTCCATTTATACATTATCATGTGATTATGGGCCTCTTTAATAGTTAGCTTACTAGGTGCTATGATGAAAGATGATTCTTGGGGACTTCCTTGTTAGTATCCTTTTGTTATAGCTGCCCTTCCCAATATTGTCACATATTAAAATTTATAAACTTAAAGTTCGAGATATGAGTGGATTTTGACTTAGTTAAATTTTTATCATTCCACTAATTGGTATGGGGAAGTTTGTTGGAATTCTTTTCAGTGGGGTGGCTAGGTTACTCAGTGGATAGAGAGCCAAGCTTGGAGATGAGATGAGGGGTCTTGGGTTCAAACCTAGACTTTGATACGTCATACCTTTGTGACCTGGGCAAGTTATTTTTAACTCCAGTTGCATAGCCCTTGCCACTCTTCTGCCTTGGAACCAGTATTTAGCCTTGGTTTTAAGATAATGTAAGGATGAAAAAAACAAACAAATAACAACAAAAAACTTCATTGCAGCTATAGAACAAGTAAAAACCTCACTATATAAAATCACAACCTATTGTTTATTAAGAAGAGAATTGTACTAAAAAATTCTTTAAGATAGTCTTTCATCCCACATGTGCTATAAATGGGCTATGCTACCAGTGGCAGCGCATGTATCAGGAAAGTCCCTGTGCTCTTTTGAAAGAGTTGGATATCTAAAGTAGAATATTAAGGGGAGTAGTGCAGGGCCTGGAAAACTTTGGGAAGGGTGGAAGGGTAGAGAAGTATCTCCATGGCCTTTTTAATGAAGGATTATCCTTACTTCAGTCTACCAAAGTACTAATAAAAATGAATGCTTTCTACCCCTGAAAAAATATTAGAGTATTTTTTAGTCATAGTCCAGAGCTTGTTTTTCAGTGGTTTCTGAGATTGAAAATAGATTTTTGCTTTGCCAAAAAGAAAATTGAAATCATACCACATAAGTAGGAACTGGGATTTCCTTCTCTCTTAATAGAAATTCAGCAATTATCAAGAATAAGGATTTCTCTAGCTCTAAGGCACTACTGAGGATTCTTCTTATAACCTAGGATATTAGAAGGTCCTATGGCATCATTTAGTAATAGTCCAGATGACTCAATGGATAGAGAGCCAGGCCTAGAGACAGGAGGTCCTAGGTTCAATTCTAGTCTCAGAAACTTCTAGCTTTGTGGCCCTGAACAAGTCACTTAACCCTCATTGCCTAAACCTTACCTCTCTTCTGCCTTGGAATCAATAAATAGTATTGATCCTAAGATGGAAGGTAAGGGTTAAAAAAAATTAATATTTCTCTAGACACCTGCCCTCCCACTCCTTTTCTTTCTTATTTGCTTCCCTTTCCACTACTATATGTGGCATCAAACAAAATCTCTTTCTTGACCCACAGTGAACAGTGGGCTCACAACCCCTCCCAGCCTTCTTTGTTTCTGTCCCTGACTGTATTTCTGAGGATTTTTACTAGTAGTAACAATAAAACTTGAGTCCAAAGGCTTTGTTCACATATTCTTTGGCCTCCCATGTTACTTGGGAGGCATTTGACAGTGTTTGTTACCCAAGTTCCAAATTAAGTTTCATCTCAATTCCAAAGCAGCATTATTCTTCTGGGTCTTTTCTTACAGGTGCTGTCTCTTGGTGGGGAAAGAGAAGGAGGCTTGGTAGTCCTATGAGAGAAATGAGAATGGAAGTCATTCCAGTCAATAAGTCAACATTTATTAAGTGCTTACTCTGTGCCAGCCTCAGTGCTAATTGCCTATCCAGGCAACAGCCATCAGAATGAAAAAACTTGAAAAGGGAAGAGTTAGGATTTCTCAGGGAGAGAGGTTTTGTGGTTACACATACAGAGGTGTCATAAGTTAGAGACTGTCTCTAATACCACTTTATAATCTTTTTAGCCAATTATTTCTCATTTGACTTTTTCACCACAGTTACAGATACCATCTATAGACTTTCAGAGCTGGAACAAACCTCATGGGTCATCAGGTTTTTTAAATAGCTCGTTTTTTAGGTGAAGTCTCGAGAAATTAAGTGACTTGTACGGTGTCACAATGTTCATAGCAAAGACAGATCTAGAACCTAGGTCCCTTAACTCTTAAATCATTTTGCTATATCTGTCTCTGATTAGCAAAAATTATTCAGATTAGTCCAAAGTCTCAGATAAAGTTAAAAAAACAAACCTAGATTAAAACTCAGTCTCCTTATCACATATCTAGACCTCTTTATATTGTACTATATTGTATTTATTAATGATCTTGTTCCTGTGGCCTTCCTTAAATTATAGTGGATTATATATAGCAGGTGAAGGAATGAGGGAACCAGAGCTTTGGCCTCAAATATTTAAAGGGCTACCATTTGAAAGAATGATTAGATTTTATTTTGATAGGTAAGATGGATTTAAGTTTCAAGAGGGTAGATGTTTCCTTGACTGTAAGGAAAAATGAATTGTTTCAAAATGTAGTAGGCATCCTTTGAAAGTAGTGAATTCCATTTTACTGGAGGTCTTTCGTAGGCTGGAATATGACTGATTGCTGATTTATGATTTAAGATGAGTTGTATAATTTATGACCTTTGAATTTCCTTCCAATTCTGGAATTCTTTGGTACCCCTAAAATATTGAGGTACCCTAAAAAATTCATGGCCTACAGCAGTGATTCCCAAAGTGGGCACCACCACTCCCTGGTGGGTGCTACAGCGATCCAGGGGGGCGGTGATGGCCACAGGTGCATTTATCTTTCCTATTAATTGCTATTAAAATTAAAAAAAATTAATTTCCAAGGGTCTAAGTTTTCTGGAAAGGGGGCGGTAGGCCAAAAAAGTTTGGGAACCACTGGCCTACAGTTTTTACCTGGTTAGCTAAAGAGTTCATTTTGCCAATAACTCCACCTGATTCCCTTAGTTTTTCCTACTCCTGGTTTGTCAGGTTTATACGTTTCAGAGTAATGAATTATTTCTGTTGTCTACTTTTGGATTTTTCCCATTGCTAAGCAATGCAAAGTATTAAAATTGACCTTTTGTTCCTTTTTAAAAATTGGCAAAAGTTACTTCTGACCAGAGGAACAGGTAGGCTTATTTTTATCAGGAAAGTGGGGTGAGTTTTAGGGGCAAAGGGATAGAAAAAAGAGGGACAGAATGCCTTTTGTAACATGAAATCCTGTCTTCCCTGCTTCTTTGATAATAGAAAGTAAGCAAGAAGAGGATTAATGCCCTTTGAGAAGTAGGACCCAACTTAGACATAGTCTGTTGTCTGGTACATACATATTTAGGATTCTACATAATCATAATTGTAACTGTGAATAAATATTTATCATTTTGACATTTTATTCTGAACTCTAACCAGAGACTTGATATTATAAACTATTTTCTGAATTACCAAAATGTCAAGTTTGAGTATGGGCTTAGCATTAAGTATGTTTAGGCATATTTAAACATAGTTTAATTTGACAGCTGGTAGTTTTGCATCATATATATGGCAATTTCTATTTAACAAAGTATGATTTAACTAACATTCCTCATTACTTTACTGTGTTTGATAATTTTTCAATAATAATAATCATAGCTATATGCCTTTCACATTTGCATGTGATGGCATAAAACTGGCAGGGGAAGATGGTGGAATCAGGTTGTTTACTTTAGTTCCAAGATGAAATTTCAAGCATAAAAAAATCACTTCATTGAAGCAGCTAGATGGCACAGTGAATGGAGTATTGGGGCTACATTCAGGAAATCCCAAGTTCAAATCCAGCTTCAGACAATTACTAGCTGTTTGACCTTGGGCAAGTAACTTAAGCTCTATTGACCAAGTTATGTAGTGTTTTAAGATTTGCCAAACATCTTACATTTGTTATGGCATTTGATTATAGTATTGCATATTCAGTTACAAGCCTGTAGTTTTTTTAAGTTCTGTGAATAGTGATTGCCTCCCTGTCATAGTGAACCTAGTCCTCCCAAAGAAAACTAGTACAAAAAGTGTACTCCTTTTATGGTACAGTTGTTTGAGGGATGGATTGAGTCAGAACCTTAATTCAAGGTTCTACCATTTTAACCTCTTGTGTGACCATGGACAAGTAAGTCACTTAGGACGGGGTTGGACTAAATGACCTTGTAGCTGGTATCTTCCAGCTTTCAATCCATGTGAGCATACTTAAATTTTTCGATTTTACTACTGTATTTCTAAAATCCATTTCCATTCAGGCTCAGTTCTAGTTAACTAAGGTTTCTGGTTTGCTGAGTGCTAAGCCTTTTAAATATCAGAATGTTAAATTTTGAAAAATGGAATTCTTTCAGAAATGTACTGCTGACTTCCCTGCCAGTATAAGACATGTCATAAGACAAGGACACAATTACCACGAGTGAGCTAGGCAAGGTGTGCTAAAATTCAGAAGAATGGACTAGAAGAAAGTATTCTGGGGGAAAGTATAAGACTTGAAGATCATATAGGATTTGTAAAGAGGAAATTGAAGAACATCCAGGTAGGAGAACTGAACCAAATGTGCCAGGGGCAGTAAAAACTGTTAATAGCAGTGAATCAAGTATTTTACTTTGAGTAAAGGGTAGGATAAAGGTTGGTCAGACAGGTTAGGTCCTGTTCTTGAGGACTGCTTCACTGCACTAAAGTTCATTTGGTGAAACTGGATCCTTTGTATTGGAGGGGTTGATGATGATAAGGGGAGAAAGACTTAGGCTATTGGCAATATTTCTTGTAAAGAAGTTGCCATAAATGACCCTTCTCCTTCATACACCAATAGTATTAAGCAGTACAGAAAGCTCTTCACTTAAATAAACCATTAGTTTTGGAAAGAAGCCTAAAGAAATAGTTGCCTTTTCTCTCCCTATCCTTTTCCTTTTTAGAGTTTGTTCTACCCTTTTTTGGAGTTTTTTTTTATAACACATCTGATTTTGTTGCTGTTGGTAAAGTTTATTTCTTTTTGTTTTGTTTTAAACTGCATAAGTCAAAGCTATGTAATCTGAGCTGCTTCTCTTAGCTGGTTTCTGACTTCTATTATGAATGAATTCAAACAATGTTCCTTTTCCTCATTAAAATAAAAAACACCTGCTTATACCATACTGCTTGAAAGAGGAAAGAAGCAAATTATTTTCTCTTGCCTGCCTCCATAGTAATTTGTCACCCTCTTAAAAATTTGTTTGTCAAGGAAATTTCACTTGCCATTTTCAATTTTTAATGGGATAAATATTTTGAAATTGTATAATATAGTTGTTGCCAGCAAAGTATTTGCCAAAACCTTATGCTGCAAAGCTTTATACTTTTTATATGAAGTCATCAGCTAGGTGGAGGCAGTGAGATGACTCAATGTATAGAGTTCTGGGCCAGAAATTGCATGGTCCCAAGTCCAAATCCAGCCTCAGACATTCACTAGCTATGTGAATCTGGGTAAGTTACTTAGCCTCTGCTAGCCTAATCCACTAGAAAAGGAAATGGCAGCCTCTCTAGGATCTTTGCTAAGAAAACCCCATACTGAATCAGGAAGAATTGGTCATGACTGAAGAACTTCATTTAGGTAGTTAGATAGACTTTAGCTGATTACAGTCATCCTAAAGAGTGTCAGTAAATCTCAATGCCTTAAAGAGTGGGTGGGGGTAGTTCTCTAGCAATAGGTCATATATAGGGTCTATACTTAGCTCTGCTGTCAACACAAATTTTCAGCATCTTGAGGATCTGGATTCCTAACATAAAAGACATGCTATTCACATTAGAATGTGATGACCCAGAACTAACAGGGGGAAATGGTGGCATTACATTGTTTATTTTAGTTCCAAGAAGAAATTTGAAGCATTTTTTTAGAAGCCACTTTTTCTAGGCAGCCACATGGCACAGGGAATTGAGTGCTGGGCCTTTTTTTTAGGAATACCCAAAGTCACATCCAGCTTTGGACACTTACTGGCCATGTGACCTTGGGCAAATCACTTAACCTCCTGTTTGCCCCAGGTTCCTCAACTGTAAAATGGGGATAATAGTATCTTGGGCTCTTAGTACTGTTTTTGGTCCATAGTAGGCAAATGTTAACTGTAATTTACTGTTATACTTCACACAGAAAGTGGGTAATGTCTGTGGTAGGGGGCAGGGAGAAAGACTAAGTCTGACAGTGGCTTCTATAGGAAAAGAACTATTTTAACTGTCTAACCATAGTAATAGAGAGACAATGTAGTATAATGGTTAATGGGCCAGTCCTGAAGTCATAAAAGACCTGGGTTATTTAAGTCCTTTGTTTTATCACAGATTTGCTGAGAGACCAAGAGAATGGACAGATCACTAAACCTCTCAGTGCCCTAGACAGCTCTCTTAAGAATGTAAGTTAGAGGGCAGCTGGGTAGCTCAGAGGATTGAGAGTCAGGCTTAGAGAGGGGAGGTCCTAGGTTCAAATCCGGCCTCAGACACTTCCCAGCTGTGTGACCCTGGGCGAGTCACTTGACCCCCATTGCCCACCCTTACCACTCTTCCACCAAGGAGCCAATACACAGAAGTTAAGGGTTTAAAAAAAAAAAAGAATGTAAATTAGAGGAGCAACTAGATGGCATAGTGGATAGGGTCTGGAGCCAGGAGGACCTGGATTTAGACACTTCTAGCTGTGTGACCCTGGACAAATCACTTAACCTTGTTCACCTAGCCCTTACTGCTCTTCTTTCATAGAACTGATATTTGGACAGAAGGTAAGAGTTTAAAAAAACAAAACAATCCTTTCTTTATAATTAAAACTGCCCAGTAGTGGAGTTGGCTAGCCATATAGCAATGAAGTTACCCCCATGAGTGTTTTGTAGGACCTCTACACCGCTACTGTGTTAGGGACAAAGTAGAGGAGTTCTTGGTTTCGGCTTTCCAGAGCTTATCATCTGGCTGAAAAGACAGTGCGTGTATACTCAGGAAGAGCTAAACAATGTAAGGTAATGTAGGATCAAATAGATTATAGTTGGACAGACAATAAATGTTATATGTTTTTCAAAAGACAGCACTGTACCAGAGCAACCAAAGAGCACCTTCTGTCCCTGCTGAAGAGACATTCTGTTGCCTAGGCAGCAGGCACCCAACAATGTGCTGCTGCCAGACAGGGACAGAGTCAATTTGTAGAACTTTTAATGCTGGCGAGAACCTTAGGATCTACCCCTTCATTTTACAAATGAAGGAACTGAGGTTTAGAAAGGTTAAAGGACATTCTAATGGTTATAAAAAAAACCAGTTAAGTCTACAGTGGCTGGGAGAATATGGCACCAATGTGGCATGAAGTTCTGGAACCAAGTGGAAATCTGACTGAATGGTGATAAATAGCCAATTTTCTGTTAAAATAAACTCCCATTTGCCCTTGGAGAATTGAATTTCCTTGTTAATTGAATATCTTGGTTAATGAAGAATTAAAATACTACTTTAAAATTAATGGATAATTTTGAAAGAGCTAGATTAATGTTGAAAACTACCTAACTTGAGTCTTTAATTCAAGAGATACTTCAGGGTTTTGTGGTGTCAACATCGCTTATATATACTGTAAGAGGGAAGGTGTAGGAGATTCTTTTTTACTTGAATCCTGTGAGATATCCTGTAAGATGGTTTTTTTTAAACTCCTCATGATATTTTTAGCTCTGGTAAGAGAATTTTGATAGATAACATCACCAACATTGAGGTCTTACTTAGAACACAGCCATTTAATTAACTCACCCTCAAAACAATGCTGATCACTTACTAGACTTTTGAGTTCCATAAAATGTGAGTTGTTTTGCTCTACTATGAACTTATGCTATCTTTAACAGTATACAATAGAAACAAACTACTCGCCTGGATTAGAACTGAACTCTTTATTTCATTTTATGATTGGGAATAAATTGAACATTGACCTGATAGCCATAATGTAAGAGGTCTTAATTGTTTTCATTTCTTTATAGTACAGTAGACATTTTCCTAAACAACCTATAGAAATGTAATGTCAAGGATCTCCTAGATTCTACAGTAGCTGCATGGATAGGATATGTTCTAAATAATAGAATTTTTATATAATATTTTATTCCTTCATGTAATATTTAAGATAATTGATTGAATGATTAAGAAAATCACTTCATAGGTTTACATATTCTTTTGAAAATTAGGCTATTAGTTACTAAAGTAAGATTTTGTTTATTTTTTTTGCTTTCTAAAGCTCTTTCACCATGCCTGGGTCCCTCCCTTTGAATGCAGAAGCCTGTTGGCCAAAAGATGTGGGAATTGTTGCCCTGGAGATCTATTTTCCTTCTCAGTATGTTGATCAAGTAGAGTTGGAAAAGTATGATGGTGTTGATGCTGGAAAGTATACCATTGGCTTAGGCCAAGCCAAAATGGGTTTCTGTACAGATCGAGAGGATATCAACTCATTGTGCTTGACTGTAGTGCAGAATCTTATGGAGAGAAACAATCTTTCCTATGATTGCATTGGAAGGCTAGAAGTTGGAACAGAGACAATCATCGATAAGTCCAAGTCAGTGAAGACAAATTTAATGCAACTATTTGAAGAATCAGGAAATACAGATATAGAAGGAATCGATACAACCAACGCATGCTATGGAGGCACTGCTGCAGTTTTCAACGCTGTTAACTGGATAGAATCTAGTTCCTGGGATGGTACGTCATGTGTCCCTTAGCTAGGAAAACTCTTTGTATTTGGCAAATAGTCCTTGTTACCTTTTTTTATAGAAAAAGTGCCTGCAAGATTGTTTTTTTAACCAGTTACTGTTTTAATACATTAAGAATGATTACTACAAATTTTTTAGCTCATGTGACTTACAGAGTTGATTCAGTTGGACAAAATGGGCATTTAAATGTTTTAACAGCAACGTTATTTCTAAAATGACTGACTTCTTTGGGAAATTTTATTTTTGTAATGTAGAGAGTAGATAGGTTGAAATGTATGTAAGCTTTGTGATACTGATCATCTTTGAAGCTAACTTTTAAAAATCATGTTGCAGGACGTTATGCTCTGGTGGTTGCAGGAGATATTGCTGTATATGCCACAGGAAATGCTAGACCAACAGGAGGAGCTGGAGCTGTGGCTATGTTAATTGGCCCAAATGCACCTTTAATTTTAGAGCGAGGTGAGTCTCTTTTGGGGGAAGAAAGCAAGTTAACTTTTGTAGTGGTTTGAAGCTGAATGAAGTATGTCTGCCTACCTGGTAGAGTAACTTTTGTCCCTAAATGTTTTTTTTTTAAATTTCTCCTTTATAACTCTGAACTTGATAAGCATTAACAAGCACAAACATTTCCACATTCAAAGAACAGTAAAAAGAGGACCACATGAAACTGTGAATCTCTTACATATGGCTTTTAAAATATATTTCAAATTTAACATGGTAGTTCCAACACTGCTTTGTTTCTCTGGGTTCCATGATACATTTTCTTTTGCTCTTATTTGTTGGATATATATTTTTTAATTCAAAGATACTCTATTTTCCCAATTACATATAATAATAATTTTCAACATGTGCTTTCCAAAATTATAAGATCAATACCATCTTCTTCTCTCCCTTCCTCCCCCCACTCAGAGATGTAAGCAACTTGATCTGGGCCATAAATTCATTAGCATACAAAATACTTCCATATTGGTCACTGTTGTAAAATTTGTGCCTAAATGTTAATGGTTATGATGACTCATTTCCTTTAAAAGAATTTTTAAAAATTTTAGTTCCTTTAAAAGTGTTATTAAATGCTTACTATATGCCAAACAGGATGATAAATAAATGAAGTCTGAATTTTTTTCCATTTTTTTTTTAAACCCTTAACTTCTGTGAATCGGCTCCTAGGTGGAAGAGTGGTAAGGGTGGGCAGTGGGGGTCAAGTGACTTGCCCAGGGTCACACAGCTGGGAAGTGTCTGAGGCCGGATTTGAACCTAGGATCTCCCATCTCTAGGCCTGACTCTCAATCCACTGAGCTACCCAGCTGCCCCTGAAGTCTGAATTTTTTTTTTTAAACCCTTGTACTTTTCGGTGTATTGTCTCATAGGTGGAAGAGTGGTAAGGGTGGGCAATGGGGGTCAAGTGACTTGCCCAGGGTCACACAGCTGGGAAGTGGCTGAGGCCGGATTTGAACCTAGGACCTCCTGTCTCTAGGCCTGACTCTCACTCCACTGAGCTACCTAGCTGCCCCCTGAAGTCTGAATTTTTAAAACCCTTACCCTCTGTCTTAGAATCAATACTATTGATTGTATCAAAGTATCAATTCTTAGGCAGAAATGTGGAAGGCTAGACAGTTGGGGTTAAGTGTCTTGCCCAGGGCCACAAAGCTAGGAAGTGTCTGAGGTCAGATTTGAATCCAGGGTGTTCTATCTCCAGACCTGGCTCCCTACCCACTGAGCTACTTAACTACCCTTGGGAATCTGTTTGATAAAATCTTTCAGTTAGGTATTCAATTGACTTCACTTCTTTCAAGTGAGGCAAATTGTTATCTCTCCAGTAAATACATTAATGGTACTACAAAGTGAATATTTGGTCTAATTCTTGGGAATGATATACTTCATGGAGTTCATATCAAGATTCATATACATACTAGGGTGAGTGGTTTTAGAAAGTCTCCTGTTGATATTCTGTCTCTTAAAACATAAATTACAAGAAGTGGAAACATGTCATTTTATTTCTATCTTAGGACTTCGTGGGACACACATGCAACATGCTTATGACTTTTACAAGCCTGATATGCTATCTGAATATCCCGTAGTTGATGGTAAACTCTCTATACAGTGCTATCTCAGTGCATTAGATCGCTGTTATGCTGTCTACCGAAACAAGATTCGTGCCAAATGGCAGAAAGGTATGCTTTATTTTTATTGGGCTTGTGTGCCTATTGTAACACAACAATAAACATGATTTGGAGGCCAAAAGATGAATGAGTTTATAAAATAGTATCATACTATCTGGATTTCTAAAATCAAATGTCCTTTGATGATGTAGAGCACTGTATGAGACACTAGCAATCCTCCTGTATTTGACTCTGTGATTTAATATAGGGATATATATATATATATATATATATATATATATATATATATAATATTTATTTTTCATCACAAGGGAACTGCTGTAGGTTGAATATTCCTTATAATATGTAGAATAAAAAGAAATCATGATGCATTTTATTCTTAACATGCTTTTAGGAGCATGATGTTTAATGAACATCTCTATGTGCATCTAATACCCAAGATAAATATTTTATAATGTTAATTGCTATTTTCCATTGTACTGTGGTTAAAAAACAAAAAGCTGAGATCAAGTTCCCCTAATATGTTAGCCAAAATCTAGAATTAGTGACATCCCAAATTCATATTTTTTGGTGCCACTTTTCTATTTCAGAGGGAAATGATAGAGATTTTACCTTGAATGACTTTGGCTTCATGATTTTTCATTCACCATACTGTAAACTGGTTCAGAAGTCTCTAGCTCGGTTGTTGCTGAATGACTTCCTCAGTGACCAAAACAGAGACAAAAGTAGCATATATAATGGCCTGGAGGCCTTTGGGTAAGAGAAGTTATTACTTTTTTTCCTTTTATGTTAGAACATTTGTAGCTTCAGGAATATACTCCAGTACTAGGTTTCCGAATCTGCTTTCTTTACTCTATATCACTTTGTATGTCTTAACCATTAGACTATTTTCATGTTCTATATTTTTTCAGCTCCTCTGTTCATATATTTTCTTGATTGATTTTTTACCTTAACTATTCACTGGAAATTCTTCCTTTAATTTGACACTGAACACCCATTATTTTTTTAGGAGGTAAATAGCTTCCTTATTATTTATAGCTGTATTTTTTTTTAATTCCCTACCTCTCAGATCTTTGTGTCTCCATTGGCTGTTTTTGCCAAGAACTCAGTTAATGCTCAAGACTTTTCTCATTTTTCTGCTCTGCTATTGCTTTTGTAAATCACTCCCAAAACAGTTTCTCTAACCTTGACTTCTTACCTGTGTTTTCAGTTGTCTGAAGGGCCCTGGGATTTGTGTATCTGAGGTCAAGTCAGATTTCATCACATCTCAAAAGAATCTTGTTCCTTCCTTCCCCATTCTCCTAAACCAAGATTGACTTGCTTTCCACAGTACTCCATTTGCCAGTAGTATTACTGCCCTTCTAGTCTATTTTAGAACTCTTTGAATCATTTTTGGTAGTTCCCCACATTAGAGGAAGTCATAGAATGATAGAACTGGGAAATACTAAGAGAACCATCTATATCTGTTACCTTTGATGAGAAAACTGTGGTACAGATGTTGTGGTCTGCCAAAGTTTATGTAACTTCTTGGGTTGATAATATGCTCTTTCTACTATATTCCCACTGTCAACTATCTCCCAAATTCTGTTCCCCACTGCCTTCACTTTCTCCTGCTCACAGTGCCAAATCAGTCTCTTATACAGTTGTTATCATGTTCTTTTCTTGATCAAGAATCCAAAATGACTCTTTTGTTGCTTACTCAGGACTGACTTCCTCTACCCAATTTTAAAGTCTTCCATAAGTCTGGCATTCCACTCAATTTCAATTTTCAACTATTATTTGACATATACTTTGCCTTTTATTCATACTATCCTTTCCACTTAGAATGCTTTCTTCACTCTTTTCCTACCCATGGTTTTGAAGCCCATCTCATATCTCTTACAACATGGGCATTTCTGAATTTTTCATATCATGCCAGGCTTTTTGTTGTTTCTAACATCAGTTCCATTCTTTATAGTTGGTACCACACCATCATTATTCTCTAAGTGTTTCATATATCTTATGCCTCTGATCATATCTTATAGCTAAACCCCATAACGTCATTGGTGAGACATAGATACGTTCTAATAAATGCTTTGTTGTTTGTGTTAAACAGAAAAACAATGTATTGAATTTTAGTCAGGACTATTTTCTAACATACTCTTCTGAGACTGTATTTTTAATAGAATTAAATCTATTTCTAAACTTTGCTTTCTTCATAGGGATGTTAAACTAGAAGATACCTACTTTGATAGAGATGTGGAAAAGGCATTTATGAAGGCCAGTGCTGAACTCTTTAATCAGAAAACCAAAGCATCTTTGCTTGTTTCCAATCAGAACGGAAATATGTATACACCTTCAGTGTATGGCTCCCTTGCCTCTGTCCTAGCACAGTAAGCATTAATTCTAGTTTTTTTTTTAAATTGACTAAATCAGGATGGCCATTTATGATGTTATAAAGTCATATGTCTTTGCTTCTTTGTTGTCCTCGGAAAAGCACATCTATTGTCTACTCTTGCTTTTAGACACTTTATTGTCTAAAATCTGAATATAGCCACTTAATTGCTTATAAATCCTTAGAAAGAGTGAACTCAAGTGTCCATATTGGGTATAGAATGATAAAATTGTGTTTCGTGGAGCCAAAAAAAAAAAAGTTAGCACATGTAATAGAAAGACTAATCTTTGTCCCCTAGGAGTAACTTGATTTAGAATTGTTTTTTTCTCTAATCAATGGCAGTTAATTTGAAGTCTTAAAGATTGGTGTGGGTAGAAAATCTGGGAAATGGGCTACAAATGGAATAAGAAAGAAACTCCAAGACACTAAAAAAAAAACAAAAAACCATCAGCTCAAATTCAGCCCAGCTATCTGTGTTACTTTAATGTTAGAACAACAAAAGATTGAATACTGAATAGTATGAAACTATTACTACGTTCTGAAGCACTCATGATCATATATAACACCCCATGCCTGCTTTTCTGACTTATTCATTCTTGGCCTTTATTGAACATCGGAGCTTGCCAGATGAGAGCATAACTGATTTTTAGAGTATAATAATTTACTTAGCTTTGTGGCACTAAGTATTCAGTTTTTAACAAGTCAGTGTTAGAAATTTTCATTTTCAATTTGTCTGCCCTGATATCACAATATTAAATTCAGTTAATAAATTTGTGGATATGAACATTTTGCCCATATTTTTGATTCCCACTTAACTCTTTGGGGACAACTGTGATTTGCTAATAGGTTTTTTTTCTGCTATATTAGGTTCACACCTCAGCAATTGGCAGGTCAAAGGATTGGAGTCTTTTCCTATGGGTCAGGTTTTGCTGCTACATTATATTCCCTTAAAGTTACACAAGATGCCACACCTGGTAAGTATTTAATTTGTTTTTAAAATGTTGCCTACTCTAAGGTTAACTTGGTTTGAAAAACACTTGTCTACTTTAAATTGTTTCCTAAAGCAGTTGTGTGGCGTTGAGATGGCACATAGCAGATAAAGCCCTAAAAGAGAGTTTTTATTTATTCTAAAAATCTCATTGATTTAGGCAAGAGGATGGTGGTTGAATCATAATGCTTCTCCTACAAACATTTTTTTTTCCTGTCTTGACCTTTTCCTTTACCAATTTTTATGACACAGTGTAGTACTGTGTACAACATACGAATTTCTGCAGGCTGCATATTGATTCAGAAGACCACAAAAGGGGGGCAGCTGGGTAGCTCAGTGGATTGAGAGCCAGGCCTAGAGATGGGAGGTCCTAAGTTCAAATCTGGCCTGACACTTCCCAGCTGTGTGACCCTGGGCAAGTCACTTGACCCCCATTGCCTACCCTTACCACTCTTCTGCCTTAAAACCAATACACAGTATTGACTCCAAGATGGAAGGTAAGGGTTTAAAAAAAAAAAGACCATAAAAGAAAGATGTTTTATTAAATATTTCCCAATTAATTTAAAAACTGGTTTAAGCCTGACTTTTTTTGCCTGTGTAATATGGCCATGCCATAATCCATTGGATATGACTCCTATGATGTACTATTTTATTTTCCCTCTGGTTGCTTATTCTTTCTAAAATTTATCCACCTTTGGGAAATAATTTGATTTATTTTCACTTAACCTTCTATACAGTGAATATGATAGCAGCCACCCAATTTCTGCTGTTGTTCAATTTTATTGAAGTCCTCCAGGTTCTCAGAAAGGCAAATTAGAGGCAGTTGACATGTGTTGAGTATCAAAAAAACGAGTCAGTCAGCATGGTGTTGATTTCACATGTAATCAGTTTATCCTGTGCCTGCCCTAGTGTTCCCAGAAGTTGAGACCAAGCAGGGTTGCTGGTAAGGATACTTAACTATAGTAATCTTTTCACCCTGTACAAATGGTAGACTCTCAGGGTGTTTTGTTTAACTTGTGAGAATTAGTTAATTGATTTCTGCAGAATATTTACCTTGCAGAGGTGTCTATATAAACAACTAATTGATTCATTTGCTGCAAGGCAATTTAGGAATGTGTACGGTAGTCAGGGAAAAATTTTAACCAACACTTAAAAGTAGGCCAGAGATTAATTTTTTATTCAATGATTTATTGATGATAATTTTTTGTTTTAGGATCTGCCCTGGATAAAATAACAATGAGTTTATGTGATCTGAAAACGAGGCTTGACTCGAGAACCTGTGTTGCACCAGATGTCTTTGCTGAAAATATGAAGCTCCGAGAAGAAACTCATCACTTGGGTAAAGATTTTTGTGTTAAAGTAACTTTTCATTTAAAAAAAAAGTAACAGCTTGGCAGAATGAAAAACCATAGATTTGTGACTTGTAATGAAGAGATTATTGGGGTTTTGGTTATGGTGCTTTTCTGATTTATCTGAAAATTAGCTGATTGATAAGAAGTAGCAAAGGGCAGCTACTTGATATTGCTATTTGGGAGTCACCTAGTAAAATTGTTTTTATTAATATTTATTTTGTGTCCCCTTTTGTAGTTAACTACATTCCCCAAGGGTCAGTGGATGCTCTCTTTGAAGGAAGTTGGTACTTGGTTAGAGTAGATGAAAAGCACCGAAGGACTTATGCTCGTCGTCCTTCTCCAAATGATGGCACTCTTGATGCAGGGGCTGGACTTGTACATTCAAACACAGCAGCTGAGGTAAGGAATGCTTCTGAGATGTTCATAAGGGAAGTGGGGAAAAAAAGATAAGGAGCCCATAAGGATACTTGTCTCTCCACCTCTCTAGAGCCTAGGATTTAGCCTCTCTCTCTTATAAGATGCCTCTCAAAATATTTCTTCTCATATCTAAATTATCTGGGAATAAAGGGAAGACAGAATCTGTGTTCCATCTAACTAAGGGCTTCTCTATCAGATTAAACCCATGATCTCTAGATCTTAAATATGTACTGAACCTGATTTTTAAACTTTAGAATATTTTGTTTCTCCCATTTTGTTTTTTTTTTAAGCCTGTATACTACAGTTCAAGAAATTTTAAATGCTGAAAACTACCCAGTTCTATTTAAAAAGCAAAGTGGAGATAGATTGCACCCATAATCTCTTCCTGAAAGAAACCCCAAAAGAAAAAGTCCCAAAAATGTTATAGCCATATTCCAGAATTCCTATTGGCACAGAAATTATACTGTAAACATCCAGAATGAAACATTTGAAGAACCAGAGTCATAATCACATAAGACTTGGTAGCTTCTTCTGTAAAAAAGACATGATCTTGGAATACCAAGAAGCGTAGGATATATGTGTCTGATCTACTAGCATAAAAACTAGTATCTAAAAAGGTAAAGTGTTTACTGGGTTATCCTGCTTTCAGATAAGTTTGTAAAAACCAATTTTTCTTTTTTCTTTTTAAAAGCATATCCCAAGCCCTGCCAAGAAAGTGCCACGACTCCCTGCAACAACAGCAGAACCTGAAGCAGCTACCATTAGTAATGGGGACCACTGAGATACCTCTGTGAGGTGGAAGACTTCATCATGGGGAGGGGGAGGGACAATATGGGGAAGGGAAGAATTGGGACATCTGGGAAAAACTTAAAGGGATTACATATTGCCTAAATTTTGATGTGTCTTAATTGGAGCCTGGAAACTATCGTGTACATCTGAAAGTCTTTGTTTAGTTCATTTTGCTGACATGCTTCCTGTTGTGATTACATAACACTGAAATTACATGAATGCACTGGAATGATGTTGAGGACTTTGAAACCTTCATACCTCTTCAACTATTTGTAAGCATGAAGTTCAGCTTTTGATGTGGTCAAATGAATCGCGTGCTTCTGGCAGAAGAAAATGGAGATGTCACTAGACAACTTCAATTTTTTAAATATATAAATATTTTTAAATAGCATTAAGCAAGACTGCTAAAAGCACCTTCAGTTTTTGAAATAAAACTTGAGGGATTTTTTAAAAATGTGGTTTACATAAGCCCTGTGAAAATGGCATAACCAGAAGTGTCCCTTTTCTAAATTTTATAAGTATTTCACAGAAGAAGAAAATGAAGTTTTAGGGAGGTGATACTAGCTCTATTTGAATTGAGCCCAGTAGTGACCAGAAGTCAGGATAATGGCCTTTGTGAACTAAAGAATAGTAGTCTTGAACAAGCTCCTTCTGGAGATGACCTTTGTGACATGTGGCACCTTTGGTAGGAGCAATTCTTGTCTCTGGGCCTACTCCTTGGGCAGCCTTTGGTTATCAGTTCTGAATAATGCTTGAAATGTTTAAGAAGGCTTATGCTGTTACGGTTCTTTGTACCTTATTTTAATTTGGGGGTGGTGGTGAGGGTTGCTAGTTAAGTACCTTCTACAAGCATGAAATCCTTTATTGTTAACTTGAATAAAAGGGGAGAGGGCAGCAATTTTAAACATTACTAGAGTTACTCTTCAGTATTACAGACTTAACTTCAGAAACTGACAATCTAAATCCATGATGATTTTTTGACAGGAGTAAAACGGTTGGCATGGCCCGAGTATTTTCCTAGACTTTGTTTGACCAGGCCAAAAAAGAGAATTCAGAATTCTGCATCACTGTCATGCAATCCAACTTGTGAAGCTTTCATTCAGACTTTCACCAAGAAAACTATGTATCCCACAAAGGAAAAATGTCATAGAATGAACGATGTCAGAATGAACAAAAAAGACTTATTGGACAGTTATGTAGGCCCACTTGGTGCTGAACTATAACATGAGCCTTATTAGGTTATAAAAATACAGAGGTAGTTGGAACTAATGTACAGAACTAATTTTTAAAACTTTATTTTATTAAATTCTGTGAAGTTTCAGTTATCTATTACAAACTTGCACAAACGACATGAAATGTAATGTTTCAGATTACAAGGTAATGCGTAATGTGTTTGTAAATTATTCTTGTCTGATATTAACTGGTAGCTTTTTTTTTTGATTTGTACAGTCAAAAGCGAGTTAAAATGACTTCATTTTAACACCTGCTGATGTAGATTAATGATGTAAGTTCTGATTTAAAGATTGATGGGGAAAATGGTGCATGCGGTGCTTTTGCAAGTGTTGGGGATTAAAAATGTTTTGAAAAGAATAACTTCGGGTGCCAAGAGAATTGGGTGAATGAAAGTTCCATTGCCGGCAATGGACAGACCTAGTACCACTGGCACAGAATATTAACTCAATACACTTCATTAAGATGAGGTGAATAACTTTGAAATAAAGTTTTAAGAGAAATTTCATGTCTATGAAGGTCTTTTTATTCTACCAAGAAATTAACTACCAATCCTTTTTCTTTTGAGAATGAGAATTCACAAATGGTCACTTGTTAATCATGCCTATTAACAAGATTTCATTTTATTTAAAGCAACAAAAAAAACTTCTTTAAAAATTTGCCTAAGTGGCAAAAAAAATTTACCTAAGAAACTAATTTGTGAAGTGAGTAAACATCAGTTATAAATTTCAGCAAATATGCATCAAATAATTTAGATAGACATAGGTTTTGTGGCTTCCAGTTAGTTGATAACTTGTTAATTTTTGGTCTTGCAAATAATCATTTTTAATTTTTTTAACTCAAGGACTCAAATTCCATAAGCATTCACTTTAACAAGTCACTTGAACCCCCTGAGCTTGTTTCTTCATGTTTTCTTCCAGCATGAAAATTCTGCTTGATTCCTTAAGTGCCATTTCTGTTGCATTTACTGGATTTGGCCTTAATTTGGCTCAGTCTTCAGAATAAATTTGATCTCTATTTAAAGTGCAACTAGGCTGAACTCAGAAAGATAGGAAAGCTCATTTTGAAAATTTTATTGGAAACCTTTTTAACTCTGGTTTGTAGCTTGTGATATGTATTAAAAAACAAGTGGGTTATTGGGCAATATAGCTCACTTTAGTGAGAAGTTCTGGTAGCAAATAGCTTTTCAAAAAAAGGATCATGGAAGGAGAAATAATTTCAAGCCACAAGACCAAACTTAAGTCCTTGAAATCTTAATACCCCCTGCTTCCTGCTTTGGTCCTTATTTGAGAAAAATGGTATTGAGGGATGAGATTTTGCTTAATTTCCTAACTGTAAAGTGCTGCCAGAAATTGGATTTAGGTTGATTTTTTTTTAATGTACTGAAAGTGACACAATTGCAAAGGCTTTTTTGGGGTTTATTTGGTTCTTTGTTAGTATATATAGGAAATACAACCCAGTTCACAGTAGTAGGTAATGTTATTTTATTTTTTTAAAACTCTTCTATCAATAATCATATTAAAAAATGTTCTAAATCCTTCTTGACTTGAGAAATTCAAATTAAAATAACTCTGAAATCTCACACCTATCAGATGGCCAATATGACAGTAAAGGAAAATGATCAATGTTGGAGGTAATACATTGCTGGTGGAGCTGTGTAACCATTCTGGAAGGCAATTTGGAATTAAGCCCAAAGGGTTATAAAACAATGCATACCCTTTGATCCAGTAATACCACTACTAGGTCTGTGTCTTAGAGAGATGGGGAAAAGGGGGGAGAAAGGACCTACTTGTATGAAAATATTTATAGCTGCTCTTTTTGTGGTGGCAAAGAATTGGAAATTAAAGGGATGTCCATCAATTGGGGAATGACTGAACAAATCTTGGTATATGATGGTGATGGAATACTATTGTGCTGTAAGGAATGATGAATAGGATGATGTCAGAAAGAGCCAGAAAGACCGACATGAACTGATGCAGTGAAATAAGCAGAAAACTTTTTGCCATGAAATAAACAGAACCAGGAGAACTTTGTACACAATAACAGCAATATTGGAGAATGATCGACTGTGACAGATCCAGGACAATCTGAGGGACTTATGATGGGGAATGCTGTCCATCTCCAGAGAAAGAACTATTGGAGTTAGAATGCAGATGAAAGCATATGATTTTTTCAATTGTTTACTTGAATTTATGTTTTGGGGTTTTAGTTTTATAAGATTATTCACTTGTAAAAATGAACAATATGGAAACATTCTGCATGGTTATACATGTATAACCTAGATCGAATCATCTGCCAGCACTAGAAGGGGGAAGGGAGGGAGGGAGATAAATTTCATCATATAATTAGGAAAACTTGTGTGGAAATTTGTTAGTACACATAATTGGTTTAAAAAAATTTTTTTTTTAATTCTTACCTTCTCTCTAAGTATTGGTTCCAAGACAGAAGAGAAATAAGGACTATGCAATTGGGGTAAAGTTACTTGCCCTCAGGATCACACAGCTAGGAAGTGTCTTAGGCCAAATTTGAACCACTCACCTCTAGTCCTTGCTTTCTATCCTACTGAGCTACCTAGATGTCCTGATAGTTTAATTTTAATATAAGAAAATAAACATAAATATGTGTTTTATATCTTACTTCCACTATCATCGTTGTTCAAGAAGCTATGAGGACATAATTAGCAAAAGTGTTTTTCTTTAAAATCCATTTTTGGCAATGTGACATGAAGAACTTGTTAGGTTTTTTTCAGTTCAGCATAACGTTGTATTAAAGTAATAATTCAGTTACACATGATAATAGGTGTTTTAAAAAGAGTCTATTGGATGTAAACAGTTAAGGTACCCAAGCCCCAAGGAGCATATATATTCAAGTAGGGGACATATGCTATGCAAAGGTAAAACTACACAAGATAATTTGAGAAGGGAAAAAGTATAAAAGAGGGAGAAATGGAATCATTGAAAGCAAACCCAGATGACAAAGAGAAAGAGGAAGGAGCATATATATTCAAAACTCAGGACTACTTATGAAAAAAGAACCTAAGAGGGAATAGTAGGTCAAGTTTACAGAACAGCTATACATCTGTTTCAACTGGAATATAGGGATACGTAAAATGGAGTAATATGAAATGGAACTGAATGGGTAGATTGAAACTAGATAGTGAGGAATGTAAATACCAGGAAAAAGAGGTTGTGATTTTATTGTATAGGCAAGTCAAAGCTGAGGTTTATAAAGGGAAGAGATATTCAGCGGACCTGTCTAAGAAGAATACTTTGGGAGGACATATGGAAGAAGAGAAATTGGAAATAGACCAAGTAGGAAGACCAGTGGTGAACTAAGGTGGTGGCTATGTGGACAAAAAGGAGTTTGAGATGGTGGCAGTGTTGAGTATCCACTTCCACACGAAGGGGAAGGAAAATGGATTGTGATTCAGCATTGGAAATAAAAGGGGAAGTCATACAGGCAAAAGGAGGACCAGAAGAGAGCCCATCAATGAGCGTTTTACCAGGCAGTGTGCCAAGAAGAGGGTAGCCATGATGGAAGTTGTTGACAGTGTGGAAAGCTGTCATCAAATTGCGGGATTAAAGGACTATATGTAACCTTTGATGAAAATGGTAGAGTAGAAGGATCAGACCAGATCTCAAGGAATGAGCAGGGAGAAAGCGAAAGCTTTTAGGTGTAGGAGCTTGACAGGGAAAAAGGAAATAACAGCTTGAAGGGGTGGCAAGGTCAAGGGATTTTTGTCTGTTTTTAGGGAGGGGAAGACTCCCATATGAGGAGAAAGGAGCCCATCTAAGGGAAACCTTTCAAGAGGACCGGGAAGGGGGCAGCTGGGTAGCTCAGTGGATTGAGAGCCATGCATAGAGAGAATCTTTTTTTCCTTTGTTTTTAAACCTTTAGCCTCTGTCTTAGAATCAATACTGTGTATTACTTCCAAGGCAGAAGAGCAGTAAGGGCCAGGCAATGAGGGTTAAATGACTTGCCCAGAGTCACACCAGTGGGAAGTGCCTGAGGCCAGATAGGAACTCAGGACCTCCCATCTCTAGGTCAAGCTTTTAATCCATGGAGCTATTTAGCTGCCCCTGAAAGGGAATCTTAAAGGAGGAAAGGTTGCAGACAAGAGGGAATATATCCTTCAAGGAGGAATGAGCACAGGAGAGCCTGCTAAGGGATGTGCATCCAAGTCTAGATTTCTAGCAATATGTAAGGGAGAGGGGCAGCTGGGTAGCTCAGTGGATTGAGAGTCAGGCCTAGAGACAGAAGGTCCTAGGTTCAAATCTGGCCTCAGACACTTCCCAGCAGTGGGCAAGTCACTTGACCCCCATTGCCCACCTTTACCACTCTTCCACCTAGGAACCAATACACAGAAGTTAAGGGTTTAAAAAAAATTATGTAAGGGAGAACATGTAAGAAAAAATATAGGCTGAAGAGGACTACCAACTAAGGCAAGGGTCTAGACATTACAATAAAAAAGAGAAAATGAGGAAAACTGCAGAGGGAAGGTTGCGTTCAATGAGGGTAGGGGGGGGGGTGGAAGTGTGGGTGGGGGGAAAAATGGGGAGGATTTTCTGGCTACTGAGTTAAACATCCAGCACCTTAATTTCACTGATACTTTTCACAATATCCTAAATAATCTTTTTTTTTTTTGGAAATAACATGTAAAATTTAATCTTTAAAAAACAAATTGCATCAGAGATTCATAGTTATCATATACAATCTTTTTTCTTTTTATAAGGAAATGTTCATGTTGGTTGATGTTTTAAAAACTTTTTATAAAGTTTTCTCTAAATTCTTACCAAATTAAAATGCAGTATTTGCTTAAAGTTACTTAATTTAACTGAATTAATAAAAACACATTACCAATATAAGATAGTTTGGAGGTTAACTTTGATTATGCAAAATTCAACACATTTATTAAATGCCTACTATGTGTAATGCACTGCCCTAGGTGCGGGAATGGAATGCATAGCAACTTGAGCAGGAGTATTCTTTGAAGGTCAGGTAAACTATTCACCTTGTTTTCAAGTTCAGGTGACTGCTACCATACACCACTGGTGAAGGCATAAATCAATGACATGAATAGTGTTTGAGAGGCAAGAATATCACCTTTAGAAGAGAATTTGACAAACTAAAATTATGACTTGAAAGA